>NW_026529543.1:0-115284 GCF_028500815.1 Rissa tridactyla
GGCTGCAGGCTTTGCCTGCTGCCTTCAGCCTCAAAACGCACCCTTTCCCACTTGGGCGCCGCGCCAGGTACAAAAATGGCCTGTGGCTGGAGATGGGTCCATGCCCAAAGAGCCATCAGGGAAAACTAGGCCTTGTTCTAAAGCTCTTTGGAACCGCTTTCCATAGCCCCACAGACCTGGGGGCTGCAGGCTTTCCTCCTGCCTTCAGCCTCAAAGCCACCCTTTCCCACTTGGCGCCGCATCAGGCACAAAAATGGCCTATGGCTGGAGATGGGTCCCCATGCCCAAAGAGCCAGCAGTGAAAACTATGCCTTGTTCTAAAGCTCTTTGGGAACCGCTTGCGTAGCCCCACAGACCTGGGGGCGACGGCTTTCCTGCTGCCTTCAGCCTCGACCACCACCCTTTCCCACTACGCACCGCGCCAGGCATAAAAATAGCCATACGGCTGGAGATGGGTCCCCCGCCCAAAGAGCCAGCAGGGGAAAACTATGCCCTTGTTCTAAAGCTCTTTGGGAACCACTTGCGTAGCCCCACAGACCTGGGGGCTGCAGGCTTTCCTGCTGCCTTCAGCCTCAAAGCACCCCTTTCCCACTTGGCGCCGCGCCAGGCTCAAAAATGGCCATACGGCTGGAGATGGGTCCCCCGCCCAAAGAGCCAGCAGGGAAAACTATGCCTTGTTCTAAAGCTCTTTGGGAACCGCTTGCGTAGCCCCACAGACCTGGGGGCTGCGGGCTTTGCTGCTGCCTTCAGCCTCGACACCACCCTTTCCCACTTGGTGCCTCGCCAGGCCCAAAAATGGCCATACGGCTGGAGATGGGTCCCTTGCCCAAAGAGCCAGCAGGGAAAACTATGCCTTGTTCTAAAGCTCTTTGGGAACCGCTTGCGTAGCCCCACAGACCTGGGGGCTGCAGGCTTTGCTGCTGCCTTCAGCCTCAAAACCACCCTTTCCCACTTGGCGCCGCGCCAGGCACAAAAATGGCCATACGGCTGGAGATGGGTCCCCCGCCCAAAGAGCCAGCAGGGAAAACTATGCCTTGTTCTAAAGCTCTTTTTGAACCGCTTGCTTGGCCCCACAGACCTGGGGCTGCAGGCTTTGCTGCTGCCTTCAGCCTCGACACCACCCTTTCCCACTTGGCGCCGGGGCCAGGGACAAAAATGGCCATACGGCTGGAGATGGGTCCCCTGCCAAAAGAGTCAGCAGGGGAAAACTATGCCTTGTTCTAAAGCTCTTTGGGAACCGCTTGCGTAGCCCCACAGACCTGGGGGCTGCGGGCTTTCCTGCTGCCTTCAGCCTCAAAACCCACCCTTTCCCACTACGCACCGCGCCAGGGCACAAAAATGGCCATACGGCTGGAGATGGGTCCCCCGCCCAAAGAGCCAGCAGGGAAAACTAGGCCTTGTTCTAAAGCTCTTTGGGAACCGCGTGCGTAGCCCCACAGACCTGGGGGGCTGCAGGCTTTCCTGCTGCCTTCAGCCTCGACAGCACCCTTTCCCACTTGGCGCCGCGCCAGGCCCAAAAATGGCCATACGGCTGGAGATGGGTCCCTTGCCCAAAGAGCCAGCAGGGAAAACTATGCCTTGTTCTAAAGCTCTTTGGGAACCGCTTGCGTAGCCCCACAGACCTGGGGGCTGGCAGGCTTTGCTGCTGCCTTCAGCCTCAAAACCACCCTTTCCCACTTGGCGCCGCGCCAGGCACAAAAATGGCCATACGGCTGGAGATGGGTCCCCCCGCCCAAAGAGCCAGCAGGGAAAACTATGCCTTGTTCTAAAGCTCTTTTTGAACCGCTTGCTTGGCCCCACCAGACTGGGGGCTGCAGGCTTTGCTGCTGCCTTCAGCCTCGACACCACCCTTTCCCACTTGGCGCCGGGGCCAGGGACAAAAATGGCCATACGGCTGGAGATGGGTCCCCTGCCAAAAGAGTCAGCAGGGAAAACTATGCCTTGTTCTAAAGCTCTTTGGGAACCGCTTGCGTAGCCCCACAGACCTGGGGGCTGCGGGCTTTCCTGCTGCCTTCAGCCTCAAAACCACCCTTTCCCACTACGCACCGCGCAGGCACAAAAATGGCCATACGGCTGGAGATGGGTCCCCCGCCCAAAGAGCCAGCAGGAAAACTAGGCCTTGTTCTAAAGCTCTTTGGGAACCGCGTGCGTAGCCCCACAGACCTGGGGGGCTGCAGGCTTTCCTGCTGCCTTCAGCCTCGACAGCACCCTTCCCACTTGGCGCCGCGCCAGGCAAAAATTGGCCTATGCTGGAGATGGGTCCCATGCCCAAAGAGCCAGCAGGGAAAACTATGCCTTGTTCTAAAGCTCTTTGGGAACCGCTTGCGTAGCCCCACAGACCTGGGGGGCTGCAGGCTTTGCTGCTGCCTTCAGCCTTGACACCACCCTTTCCCACTTGGCGCCGCGCCAGGTACAAAAATGGCCATACGGCTGGAGATGGGTCCAAGCCCAAAGAGCCATCAGGGAAAACTAGGCTTGTTCTAAAGCTCTTTGGGAACCGCTTGCGTAGGCCCACAGACCTGGGGGCTGCAGGCTTTCCTGCTGCCTTCAGCCTCAAAGCCACCCTTTCCCACTTGGCGCCGCATCAGGCACAAAAATGGCCTATCGCTGGAGATGGGGTCCCATGCCAAAGAGCCAGCAGTGAAAACTATGCCTTGTTCTAAAGCTCTTTGGGAACCGCTTGCGTAGCCCCACAGACCTGGGGGCTGCGGGCTTTCCTGCTGCCTTCAGCCTCGACACCACCCTTTCCCACTTGGCGCCGCGCTAGGCACAAAAATGGTCTATGGCTGGAGATGGGTCCCCCGCCCAAAGAGCCAGCAGGGAAATCTAGGCCTTGTTCTAAAGCACTTGGGAACCGCTTCCATAGCCCCACAGACCTGGGGGGCTGCAGGCTTTCCTGCTGCCTTCAGCCTCGACACCACCCTTTCCCACTTGGCGCCACATCAGGCACAAAAATGGCCATACGGCTGGAGATGGGTCCCCCGCCCAAAGAGCCAGCAGGGACAACTATGCCTTTGTTCTAAAGCTCTTTGGGAACCGCTTGCTTGGCCCCACAGACGTGGGGGCTGCGGGCTTTCCTGCTGCCTTCAGCCTCAAAACCACCCCTTTGCCACTACGCACCGCGCCAGGCATAAAAATAGCCATACGACTGGAGATGGGTCCCCCCGCCCAAGAGCCAGCAGGGAAAACTATGCCTTGTTCTAAAGCTCTTTGGGGAACCACTTGCGTAGCCCCACAGACCTGGGGGCTGCAGGCTTTGCTCCTGCCTTCAGCCTCAAAGCAACCCTTTCCCACTTGGCGCCGCGCCAGGCTCAAAAATGGCCATACGGCTGGAGATGGGTCCCCCGCCCAAAGAGCCAGCAGGGAAAACTATGCCTTGTTCTAAAGCTCTTTGGGAACCGCTTGCGTAGCCCCACAGACCTGGGGGCTGCGGGCTTTGCTGCTGCCTTCAGCCTCGACACCACCCTTTCCCACTTGGTGGCTCGCCAGGCCCAAAAATGGCCATACGGCTTGGAGATGGGTCCCCCGCCCAAGGAGCCAGCAGGGAAAACTATGCCTTGTTCTAAAGCTCTTTGGGAACCGCTTGCGTAGCCCCACAGACCTGGGGGCTGCAGGCTTTCCTGCTGCCTTCAGCCTCGACACCACCCTTTCCCCACTTGGCGCCGCGCCAGCCATAAAAATGGCCATACGGCTGGAGATGGGTCCCCCGCCCAAAGAGCCAGCAGGGAAAACTATGCCTTGTTCTAAAGCTCTTGGGAACCGCTTGCGTAGCCCCACAGGACCTGGGGGCTGCAGGCTTTGCTGCTGCCTTCAGCCTCAAAACCACCCCTTTCCCACTTGGCGCCGCGCCAGGCACAAAAATGGCCATACGGCTGGAGATGGGTCCCCCGCCCAAAGAGCCAGCAGGGAAAACTATGCCTTGTTCTAAAGCTCTTTGGGAACCGCTTGCGTAGCCCCACAGACCTGGGGGCTGCGGGCTTTGCTGCTGCCTTCAGGCCTCAAAGCCACCCTTTCCCACTTGGCGCCGGGCCAGGGACAAAAATGGCCATACGGCTGGAGATGGGTCCCTGCCCAAAGAGCCAGCATGGAAAACTATGCCTTGTTCTAAAGCTCTTTGGAACCGCTTGCGTAGCCCCACAGACCTGGGGGCTGCGGGCTTTCCTGCTGCCTTCAGCCTCAAAAGAACCCTTTCCCACTACGCACCGCGCCAGGCACAAAAATGGCCATACGGCTGGAGATGGGTCCCCCGCCCAAAGAGCCAGCAGGGAAAACTATGCCTTGTTCTAAAGCTCTTTGTGAACCCTTCCATAGCCCCACAGACCTGGGGGCTGCGGGCTTTCCTGCTGCCTTCAGCCTCAAAACCACCCTTTCCCACTACGCACCGCGCCAGGCACAAAAATAGCCATACGGCTGGAGATGGGTCCCCCGCCCAAAGAACAAGCAGGGAAAACTATGCCTTGTTCTAAAGCTCTTTGGGAACCGCTTGCGTAGCCCACAGACCTGGGGGGCTGCAGGCTTTCCTGCTGCCTTCAGCTCGACAGCACCCTTTCCCACTTGGCGCCGCGCCACGCAGAAAATTGGCCTATGGCTGGAGATGGGTCCCCCGCCCAAAGAGCCAGCAGGAAAACTATGCCTTGTTCTAAAGCTCTTTGGGAACCGCTTGCGTAGGCCCACAGACCTGGGGGCTGCAGGCTTTCCTGGCTGCCTTCAGCCTCAAAGCCACCCTTTCCCACTTGGCGCCCCATCAGGCACAAAAATGGGCCTGTGGCTGGAGATGGGTCCCATGCCCTAAGAGCCAGCAGGGAAAACTATGCCTTGTTCTAAAGCTCTTTGGGAACCGCTTGCGTAGCCCCACAGACCTGGGGGCTGCAGGCTTTGCTGCTGCCTTCAGCCTCAAAGCCACCCTTTCCCACTTGGCGTCACGCCAGGTACAAAAATGGCCTATGGCTGGAGATGGGTCCCCCGCCCAAAGAGCCAGCAGGGAAAACTATGCCTTGTTCTAAAGCTCTTTGGGAACCGCTTGCGTAGCCCCACAGACCTGGGGGGGCTGCGGGCTTTGCTGCTGCCTTCAGCCTCGACACCACCCTTTCCCACTTGGTGCCTCGCCAGGCCCAAAAATGGCCATACGGCTGGAGATGGGTCCCCCGCCATGGAGCCAGCAGGGAAAACTATGCCTTGTTCTAAAGCTCTTTGGGAACCACTTGCGTAGCCCCACAGACCTGGGGGGCTGCAGGCTTTCCTGCTGCCTTCAGCCTCGACACCACCCTTTCCCACTTGGCGCCGCGCCAGGCACAAAAATGGCCATACGGCTGGAGATGGGTCCCCCGCCCAAAGAGCCAGCAGGGAAAACTATGCCTTGTTCTAAAGCTCTTTGGGAACCGCTTGCGTAGCCCCACAGACCTGGGGGATGCGGGCTTTCCTGCTGCCTTCAGGCCTCGACACCACCCTTTCCCCACTTGGCGCCGCCCCAGGCATAAAAATGGCCATACAGCTGGAAATGGGTCCCCCGCCCAAAGACCCAGCAGGGAAAACTATGCCTTGTTCTAAAGCTCTTTGGGAACCGCTTGCGTAGCCCCACAGACCTGGGGGCTGCAGGCTTTGCTGCTGCCTTCAGCCTCAAAACCACCCTTTCCCACTTGGCGCCGCGCCAGGCACAAAAAATGGCCATACGGCTGGAGATGGGTCCCCGCCCAAGAGCCAGCAGGGAAAACTATGCCTTGTTCTAAAGCTCTTTGGGAACCGCTTGCGTAGGCCCACAGACCTGGGGGCTGCAGGCTTTCCTGCTGCCTTCAGCCTCAAAGCCACCCTTTCCCACTGGCGTCGCGCCAGGCACAAAAATGGCCTATGGCTGTTGATGGGTCCCATGCCCAAAGAGCCATCAGGGAAAACTATGCCTTGTTCTAAAGCTCTTTTTGAACCGCTTGCTTGGCCCCACAGACCTGGGGGGCTGCAGGCTTTGCTGCTGCCTTCAGCCTCGGACACCACCCTTTCCCACTTGGCGCCGGGCCAGGGACAAAAATGGCCATACGGCTGGAGATGGGTCCCCCTGCCAAAAGAGCCAGCAGGGGAAAACTATGCCTTGTTCTAAAGCTCTTTGGGAACCGCTTGCGTAGCCCCACAGACCTGGGGGCTGCGGGCTTTCCTGCTGCCTTCAGCCTCAAAACCACCCTTTCCCACTACGCACCGCGCCAGGCACAAAAATGGCCATACGGCTGGAGATGGGTCCCCCGCCCAAAGAGCCAGCAGGGAAAACTATGCCTTGTTCTAAAGCTCTTTGGAACCGCTTGCATAGCCCCACAGGACCTGGGGGCTGCGGGCTTTCCTGCTGCCTTCAGCCTCAAAACCACCCTTTCCCACTACGCACCGCGCCAGGCACAAAAATAGCCATACGGCTGGAGATGGGTCCCCCGCCCAAAGAGCCAGCAGGGAAAACTAGGCCTTGTTCTAAAGCTCTTTGGGAACCGCGTGCGTAGCCCCACAGACCTGGGGGCTGCAGGCTTTGCTGCTGCCTTCAGCCTTGACACCACCCTTTCCCACTTGGCGCCGCGCCAGGCACAAAATTGGCCTATGGCTGGAGATGGGTCCCATGCCCAAAGAGCCAGCAGGGAAAACTATGCCTTGTTCTAAAGCTCTATGGGAACCGCTTGCGTAGCCCCACAGACCTGGGGGCTGCAGGCTTTGCTGCTGCCTTCAGCCTTGACACCACCCTTTCCCACTTGGCGCCGCGCCAGGTACAAAAATGGCCATACGGCTGGAGATGGGTCCCATGCCCAAAGAGCCATCAGGGAAAACTAGTCCTTGTTCTAAAGCTCTTTGGGAACCGCTTGCGTAGGCCCACAGACCTGGGGGCTGCAGGCTTTCCTGCTGCCTTCAGCCTCAAAGCCACCTTTCCCACTTGGCGCCGCATCAGGCACAAAAATGGCCTATGGCTGGAGATGGGGTCCCATGCCCAAAGAGCCAGCAGTGAAAACTATGCTTGTTCTAAAGCTCTTTGGGAACCGGCTTGCGTAGCCCCACAGACCTGGGGGCTGCGGGCTTTCCTGCTGCCCTTCAGCCTCGACACCACCCTTTCCCACTTGGCGCCGCGCTAGGCACAAAAATGGTCTATGGCTGGAGATGGGTCCCCCGCCCAAAGAGCCAGCAGGGAAATCTAGGCCTTGTTCTAAAGCACTTTGGGAACCGCTTCCATAGCCCCACAGACCTGGGGGCTGCAAGCTTTCCTGCTGCCTTCAGCCTCGACACCACCCTTTCCCACTTGGCGCCGCATCAGGCACAAAAATGGCCATACGGCTGGAGATGGGTCCCCCGCCCAAAGAGCCAGCAGGGACAACTATGCCTTGTTCTAAAGCTCTTTGGGAACCGCTTGCTTGGCCCCACAGACGTGGGGGGCTGCGGGCTTTCCTGCTGCCTTCAGCCCTCAAAACCACCCTTTGCCACTACGCACCGCGCCAGGCATAAAAATAGCCATACGACTGGAGATGGGGTCCCCCGCCCAAAGAGCCAGCAGGGAAAACTATGCCTTGTTCTAAAGCTCTTTGGGAACCACTTGCGTAGCCCCACAGACCTGGGGGGCTGCAGGCTTTGCTCCTGCCTTCAGCCTCAAAGCAACCCTTTCCCACTTGGCGCCGCGCCAGGCTCAAAAATGGCCATACGGCTGGAGATGGGTCCCCCGCCCAAAGAGCCAGCAGGGAAAACTAGGCCTTGTTCTAAAGCTCTTTGGGAACCGCTTGCGTAGCCCCACAGACCTGGGGGGCTGCGGGCCTTTGCTGCTGCCTTCAGCCTCGACACCACCCTTTCCCACTTGGTGGCTCGCCAGGCCAAAAATGGCCATACGGCTGGAGATGGGTCCCCCGCCCAAGGAGCCAGCAGGGAAAACTATGCCTTGTTCTAAAGCTCTTTGGGGAACCGCTTGCGTAGCCCCACAGACCTGGGGGCTGCAGGCTTTCCTGCTGCCTTCAGCCTCAAAGCCACCCTTTCCCATTTGGCGCCGCGCCAGGCACAAAAATGGCCATACGGCTGGAGATGGGTCCCCCGCCCAAAGAGCCAGCAGGGAAAACTATGCCTTGTTCTAAGCTCTTTGGGAACCGCTTGCGTAGCCCCACAGACCTGGGGGATGCGGGCTTTCCTGCCTGCCTTCAGCCTCGACACCACCCTTTCCCACTTGGCGCCGCGCCAGGCATAAAAATGGCCATACAGCTGGAAATGGGTCCCCCGCCCAAAGAGCCAGCAGGGAAAACTAGGCCTTGTTCTAAAGCTCTTTGGGAACCGCTTGCGTAGCCCCACAGACCTGGGGGCTGCAGGCTTTGCTGCTGCCTTCAGCCTCAAAACCACCCTTTCCCACTTGGCGCCGCGCCAGGCACAAAAATGGCCATACGGCTGGAGATGGGTCCCCCGCCCAAAGAGCCAGCAGGGAAAACTATGCCTTGTTCTAAAGCTCTTTGGGAACCGCTTGCATAGCCCCACAGACCTGGGGGCTGCGGGCTTTCCTGCTGCCTTCAGCCTCAAAACCACCCTTTCCCACTACGCACCGCGCCAGGCACAAAAATGGCCATACGGCTGGAGATGGGTCCCCCGCCCAAAGAGCCAGCAGGGAAAACTAGGCCTTGTTCTAAAGCTCTTTGGGAACCGCTTGCGTAGCCCCACAGACCTGGGGGCTGCAGGCTTTCCTGCTGCCTTCAGCCTCAAAGCCACCCTTTCCCACTTGGCGTCGCGCCAGGCACAAAAATGGCCATACGGCTGGAGATGGGTCCCCTGCCAAAAGAGCCAGCAGGGAAAACTATGCCTTGTTCTAAAGCTCTTTGGGAACCGCTTGCGTAGCCCCACAGACCTGGGGGCTGCGGGCTTTCCTGCTGCCTTCAGCCTCAAAACCACCCTTTCCCACTACGCACCGCGCCAGGCACAAAAATGGCCATACGGCTGGAGATGGGTCCCCCGCCCAAAGAGCCAGCAGGGAAAACTATGCCTTGTTCTAAAGCTCTTTGGGAACCGCTTGCGTAGCCCCACAGACCTGGGGGCTGCGGGCTTTCCTGCTGCCTTCAGCCTCAAAACCACCCTTTCCCACTACGCACCGCGCCAGGCACAAAAATAGCCATACGGCTGGAGATGGGTCCCCCGCCCAAAGAGCCAGCAGGGAAAACTAGGCCTTGTTCTAAAGCTCTTTGGGAACCGCTTGCGTAGCCCCACAGACCTGGGGGCTGCAGGCTTTGCTGCTGCCTTCAGCCTTGACACCACCCTTTCCCACTTGGCGCCGCGCCAGGCACAAAATTGGCCTATGGCTGGAGATGGGTCCCATGCCCAAAGAGCCAGCAGGGAAAACTATGCCTTGTTCTAAAGCTCTATGGGAACCGCTTGCGTAGCCCCACAGACCTGGGGGCTGCAGGCTTTGCTGCTGCCTTCAGCCTTGACACCACCCTTTCCCACTTGGCGCCGCGCCAGGTACAAAAATGGCCATACGGCTGGAGATGGGTCCCATGCCCAAAGAGCCATCAGGGAAAACTAGTCCTTGTTCTAAAGCTCTTTGGGAACCGCTTGCGTAGGCCCACAGACCTGGGGGCTGCAGGCTTTCCTGCTGCCTTCAGCCTCAAAGCCACCCTTTCCCACTTGGTGCCTCGCCAGGCCCAAAAATGGCCATACGGCTGGAGATGGGTCCCCCGCCCATGGAGCCAGCAGGGAAAACTATGCCTTGTTCTAAAGCTCTTTGGGAACCACTTGCGTAGCCCCACAGACCTGGGGGCTGCAGGCTTTCCTGCTGCCTTCAGCCTCGACACCACCCTTTCCCACTTGGCGCCGCGCCAGGCACAAAAATGGCCATACGGCTGGAGATGGGTCCCCCGCCCAAAGAGCCAGCAGGGAAAACTATGCCTTGTTCTAAAGCTCTTTGGGAACCGCTTGCGTAGCCCCACAGACCTGGGGGCTGCGGGCTTTCCTGCTGCCTTCAGACTCGACACCACCCTTTCCCACTTGGCGCCGCGCCAGGCATAAAAATGGCCATACAGCTGGAAATGGGTCCCCCGCCCAAAGAGCCAGCAGGGAAAACTATGCCTTGTTCTAAAGCTCTTTGGGAACCGCTTGCGTAGCCCCACAGACCTGGGGGCTGCAGGCTTTGCTGTTGCCTTCAGCCTCAAAACCACCCTTTCCCACTTGGCGCCGCGCCAGGCACAAAAATGGCCATACGGCTGGAGATGGGTCCCCCGCCCAAAGAGCCAGCAGGGAAAACTATGCCTTGTTCTAAAGCTCTTTGGGAACCGCTTGCGTAGGCCCACAGACCTGGGGGCTGCAGGCTTTCCTGCTGCCTTCAGCCTCAAAACCACCCTTTCCCACTACGCACCGCGCCAGGCACAAAAATGGCCATACGGCTGGAGATGGGTCCCCCGCCCAAAGAGCCAGCAGGGAAAACTATGCCTTGTTCTAAAGCTCTTTTTGAACCGCTTGCTTGGCCCCACAGACCTGGGGGCTGCAGGCTTTGCTGCTGCCTTCAGCCTCGACACCACCCTTTCCCACTTGGCGCCGGGCCAGGGACAAAAATGGCCATACGGCTGGAGATGGGTCCCCTGCCAAAAGAGCCAGCAGGGAAAACTATGCCTTGTTCTAAAGCTCTTTGGGAACCGCTTGCGTAGCCCCACAGACCTGGGGGCTGCGGGCTTTCCTGCTGCCTTCAGCCTCAAAACCACCCTTTCCCACTACGCACCGCGCCAGGCACAAAAATGGCCATACGGCTGGAGATGGGTCCCCCGCCCAAAGAGCCAGCAGGGAAAACTATGCCTTGTTCTAAAGCTCTTTGGGAACCGCTTGCATAGCCCCACAGACCTGGGGGCTGCGGGCTTTCCTGCTGCCTTCAGCCTCAAAACCACCCTTTCCCACTACGCACCGCGCCAGGCACAAAAATGGCCATACGGCTGGAGATGGGTCCCCCGCCCAAAGAGCCAGCAGGGAAAACTAGGCCTTGTTCTAAAGCTCTTTGGGAACCGCGTGCGTAGCCCCACAGACCTGGGGGCTGCAGGCTTTGCTGCTGCCTTCAGCCTTGACACCACCCTTTCCCACTTGGCGCCGCGCCAGGCACAAAATTGGCCTATGGCTGGAGATGGGTCCCATGCCCAAAGAGCCAGCAGGGAAAACTATGCCTTGTTCTAAAGCTCTATGGGAACCGCTTGCGTAGCCCCACAGACCTGGGGGCTGCAGGCTTTGCTGCTGCCTTCAGCCTTGACACCACCCTTTCCCACTTGGCGCCGCGCCAGGTACAAAAATGGCCATACGGCTGGAGATGGGTCCCATGCCCAAAGAGCCATCAGGGAAAACTAGTCCTTGTTCTAAAGCTCTTTGGGAACCGCTTGCGTAGGCCCACAGACCTGGGGGCTGCAGGCTTTCCTGCTGCCTTCAGCCTCAAAGCCACCCTTTCCCACTTGGCGCCGCATCAGGCACAAAAATGGCCTATGGCTGGAGATGGGTCCCATGCCCAAAGAGCCAGCAGTGAAAACTATGCCTTGTTCTAAAGCTCTTTGGGAACCGCTTGCGTAGCCCCACAGACCTGGGGGCTGCGGGCTTTCCTGCTGCCTTCAGCCTCGACACCACCCTTTCCCACTTGGCGCCGCGCTAGGCACAAAAATGGTCTATGGCTGGAGATGGGTCCCCCGCCCAAAGAGCCAGCAGGGAAATCTAGGCCTTGTTCTAAAGCACTTTGGGAACCGCTTCCATAGCCCCACAGACCTGGGGGCTGCAAGCTTTCCTGCTGCCTTCAGCCTCGACACCACCCTTTCCCACTTGGCGCCGGGCCAGGGACAAAAATGGCCATACGGCTGGAGATGGGTCCCCTGCCAAAAGAGCCAGCAGGGAAAACTATGCCTTGTTCTAAAGCTCTTTGGGAACCGCTTGCGTAGCCCCACAGACCTGGGGGCTGCGGGCTTTCCTGCTGCCTTCAGCCTCAAAACCACCCTTTCCCACTACGCACCGCGCCAGGCACAAAAATGGCCATACGGCTGGAGATGGGTCCCCCGCCCAAAGAGCCAGCAGGGAAAACTATGCCTTGTTCTAAAGCTCTTTGGGAACCGCTTGCATAGCCCCACAGACCTGGGGGCTGCGGGCTTTCCTGCTGCCTTCAGCCTCAAAACCACCCTTTCCCACTACGCACCGCGCCAGGCACAAAAATGGCCATACGGCTGGAGATGGGTCCCCCGCCCAAAGAGCCAGCAGGGAAAACTAGGCCTTGTTCTAAAGCTCTTTGGGAACCGCGTGCGTAGCCCCACAGACCTGGGGGCTGCAGGCTTTGCTGCTGCCTTCAGCCTTGACACCACCCTTTCCCACTTGGCGCCGCGCCAGGCACAAAATTGGCCTATGGCTGGAGATGGGTCCCATGCCCAAAGAGCCAGCAGGGAAAACTATGCCTTGTTCTAAAGCTCTATGGGAACCGCTTGCGTAGCCCCACAGACCTGGGGGCTGCAGGCTTTGCTGCTGCCTTCAGCCTTGACACCACCCTTTCCCACTTGGCGCCGCGCCAGGTACAAAAATGGCCATACGGCTGGAGATGGGTCCCATGCCCAAAGAGCCATCAGGGAAAACTAGTCCTTGTTCTAAAGCTCTTTGGGAACCGCTTGCGTAGGCCCACAGACCTGGGGGCTGCAGGCTTTCCTGCTGCCTTCAGCCTCAAAGCCACCCTTTCCCACTTGGCGCCGCATCAGGCACAAAAATGGCCTATGGCTGGAGATGGGTCCCATGCCCAAAGAGCCAGCAGTGAAAACTATGCCTTGTTCTAAAGCTCTTTGGGAACCGCTTGCGTAGCCCCACAGACCTGGGGGCTGCGGGCTTTCCTGCTGCATTCAGCCTCGACACCACCCTTTCCCACTTGGCGCCGCGCTAGGCACAAAAATGGTCTATGGCTGGAGATGGGTCCCCCGCCCAAAGAGCCAGCAGGGAAATCTAGGCCTTGTTCTAAAGCACTTTGGGAACCGCTTCCATAGCCCCACAGACCTGGGGGCTGCAAGCTTTCCTGCTGCCTTCAGCCTCGACACCACCCTTTCCCACTTGGCGCCGCATCAGGCACAAAAATGGCCATACGGCTGGAGATGGGTCCCCCGCCCAAAGAGCCAGCAGGGACAACTATGCCTTGTTCTAAAGCTCTTTGGGAACCGCTTGCTTGGCCCCACAGACGTGGGGGCTGCGGGCTTTCCTGCTGCCTTCAGCCTCAAAACCACCCTTTGCCACTACGCACCGCGCCAGGCATAAAAATAGCCATACGACTGGAGATGGGTCCCCCGCCCAAAGAGCCAGCAGGGAAAACTATGCCTTGTTCTAAAGCTCTTTGGGAACCACTTGCGTAGCCCCACAGACCTGGGGGCTGCAGGCTTTGCTCCTGCCTTCAGCCTCAAAGCAACCCTTTCCCACTTGGCGCCGCGCCAGGCTCAAAAATGGCCATACGGCTGGAGATGGGTCCCCCGCCCTAAGAGCCAGCAGGGAAAACTATGCCTTGTTCTAAAGCTCTTTGGGAACCGCTTGCGTAGCCCCACAGACCTGGGGGCTGCGGGCTTTGCTGCTGCCTTCAGCCTCGACACCACCCTTTCCCACTTGGTGGCTCGCCAGGCCCAAAAATGGCCATACGGCTGGAGATGGGTCCCCCGCCCAAGGAGCCAGCAGGGAAAACTATGCCTTGTTCTAAAGCTCTTTGGGAACCGCTTGCGTAGCCCCACAGACCTGGGGGCTGCAGGCTTTCCTGCTGCCTTCAGCCTCGACACCACCCTTTCCCATTTGGCGCCGCGCCAGGCACAAAAATGGCCATACGGCTGGAGATGGGTCCCCCGGCCAAAGAGCCAGCAGGGAAAACTATGCCTTGTTCTAAAGCTCTTTGGGAACCGCTTGCGTAGCCCCACAGACCTGGGGGATGCGGGCTTTCCTGCTGCCTTCAGCCTCGACACCACCCTTTCCCACTTGGCGCCGCGCCAGGCATAAAAATGGCCATACAGCTGGAAATGGGTCCCCCGCCCAAAGAGCCAGCAGGGAAAACTAGGCCTTGTTCTAAAGCTCTTTGGGAACCGCTTGCGTAGCCCCACAGACCTGGGGGCTGCAGGCTTTGCTGCTGCCTTCAGCCTCAAAACCACCCTTTCCCACTTGGCGCCGCGCCAGGCACAAAAATGGCCATACGGCTGGAGATGGGTCCCCCGCCCAAAGAGCCAGCAGGGAAAACTATGCCTTGTTCTAAAGCTCTTTGGGAACCGCTTGCATAGCCCCACAGACCTGGGGGCTGCGGGCTTTCCTGCTGCCTTCAGCCTCAAAACCACCCTTTCCCACTTGGCGTCGCGCCAGGCACAAAAATGGCCATACGGCTGGAGATGGGTCCCCTGCCAAAAGAGCCAGCAGGGAAAACTATGCCTTGTTCTAAAGCTCTTTGGGAACCGCTTGCGTAGCCCCACAGACCTGGGGGCTGCGGGCTTTCCTGCTGCCTTCAGCCTCAAAACCACCCTTTCCCACTACGCACCGCGCCAGGCACAAAAATGGCCATACGGCTGGAGATGGGTCCCCCGCCCAAAGAGCCAGCAGGGAAAACTATGCCTTGTTCTAAAGCTCTTTGGGAACCGCTTGCATAGCCCCACAGACCTGGGGGCTGCGGGCTTTCCTGCTGCCTTCAGCCTCAAAACCACCCTTTCCCACTACGCACCGCGCCAGGCACAAAAATAGCCATACGGCTGGAGATGGGTCCCCCGCCCAAAGAGCCAGCAGGGAAAACTAGGCCTTGTTCTAAAGCTCTTTGGGAACCGCGTGCGTAGCCCCACAGACCTGGGGGCTGCAGGCTTTGCTGCTGCCTTCAGCCTTGACACCACCCTTTCCCACTTGGCGCCGCGCCAGGCACAAAATTGGCCTATGGCTGGAGATGGGTCCCCCACCCAAAGAGCCAGCAGGGAAAACTATGCCTTGTTCTAAAGCTCTTTGGGAACCGCTTGCGTAGCCCCACAGACCTGGGGGCTGCAGGCTTTGCTGCTGCCTTCAGCCTTGACACCACCCTTTCCCACTTGGCGCCGCGCCAGGTACAAAAATGGCCATACGGCTGGAGATGGGTCCCATGCCCAAAGAGCCATCAGGGAAAACTAGTCCTTGTTCTAAAGCTCTTTGGGAACCGCTTGCGTAGGCCCACAGACCTGGGGGCTGCAGGCTTTCCTGCTGCCTTCAGCCTCAAAGCCACCCTTTCCCACTTGGCGCCGCATCAGGCACAAAAATGGCCTATGGCTGGAGATGGGTCCCATGCCCAAAGAGCCAGCAGTGAAAACTATGCCTTGTTCTAAAGCTCTTTGGGAACCGCTTGCGTAGCCCCACAGACCTGGGGGCTGCGGGCTTTCCTGCTGCCTTCAGACTCGACACCACCCTTTCCCACTTGGCGCCGGGCCAGGCACAAAAATGGCCATACGGCTGGAGATGGGTCCCCTGCCCAAAGAACAAGCAGGGAAAACTATGCCTTGTTCTAAAGCTCTTTGGGAACCGCTTGCGTAGCCCCACAGACCTGGGGGCTGCGGGCTTTCCTGCTGCCTTCAGCCTCGACAGCACCCTTTCCCACTTGGCGCCGCGCCAGGCACAAAAATGGCCTATGGCTGGAGATGGGTCCCCTGCACAAAGAGCCATCAGGGAAAACTATGCCTTGTTCTAAAGCTCTTTGGGAACCGCTTGCGTAGCCCCACAGACCTGGGGGCTGCGGGCTTTCCTGCTGCCTTCAGCCTCAAAGCCACCCTTTCCCACTTGGCGCCGCGCCAGGCACAAAAATGGCCATACGGCTGGAGATGGGTCCCATGCCCAAAGAGCCAGCAGGGAAAACTATGCCTTGTTCTAAAGCTCTTTGGGAACCGCTTGCGTAGCCCCACAGACCTGGGGGCTGCGGGCTTTCCTGCTGCCTTCAGCCTCAAAGCCACCCTTTCCCTCTTGGCGTCACGCCAGGCACAAAAATGGCCATACGGCTGGAGATGGGTCCCATGCCCAAAGAGCCAGCAGGGAAAACTATGCCTTGTTCTAAAGCTCTTTGGGAACCGCTTGCGTAGCCCCACAGACCTGGGGGCTGCAGGCTTTCCTGCTGCCTTCAGCCTCAAAGCCACCCTTTCCCTCTTGGCGTCACGCCAGGCACAAAAATGGCCATACGGCTGGAGATGGGTCCCATGCCCAAAGAGCCAGCAGGGAAAACTATGCCTTGTTCTAAAGCTCTTTGGGAACCGCTTGCGTAGCCCCACAGACCTGGGGGCTGCGGGCTTTCCTGCTGCCTTCAGCCTCAAAGCCACCCTTTCCCACTTGGCGCCGCGCCAGGCACAAAAATGGCCATACGGCTGGAGATGGGTCCCATGCCCAAAGAGCCAGCAGGGAAAACTATGCCTTGTTCTAAAGCTCTTTGGGAACCGCTTGCGTAGCCCCACAGACCTGGGGGCTGCGGGCTTTCCTGCTGCCTTCAGCCTCAAAGCCACCCTTTCCCTCTTGGCGTCACGCCAGGCACAAAAATGGCCATACGGCTGGAGATGGGTCCCATGCCCAAAGAGCCAGCAGGGAAAACTATGCCTTGTTCTAAAGCTCTTTGGGAACCGCTTGCGTAGCCCCACAGACCTGGGGGCTGCGGGCCTTCCTGCTGCCTTCAGCCTCGACAACACCCTTTCCCACTTGGCGCCGCGCCAGGCTCAAAAATGGCCATACGGCTGGAGATGGGTCCCCCGCCCAAAGAGCCTGCAGGGAAAACTTTGTCTACAGTCAGTCAAGGTCGACGTACTCAACACTGATAAGAAAGATCACATGTGTTCTTGTGGTGAGGGATATCAAGTGGAAATCCTTCTCGCGGAGTGATCAAGCGATTTAAACTTTTCATCATAATCCAAAGTCTAACATGCAAAACAATTGTCTAAGCAAAGCACAATACAGTGAGTATTAGTAAAACAACAACAGAGTGAAGCATCTTGTTATAAAGTCCTGTAACTGTCGGTGACCATCCAAAAAGAGGATCTCCCCATCTATGTCCTTCGCCTCTCTTCACTCTTTCCAACGCTTGGTGTATTTCTTCAACCTGATGATGGACGGTAATCAAAGTTGTCTGTCTATTTTCTTGGGCCTCTTTCAAGAGTCGCTTCAACTCATTGTGTTTTAGCAGCTTCTTCACCAGGGAGAGATTCATTCTGATAGGGGCAGGCAACAATCTCGAATCAACGTATAATTAGGTTGTAGCAATTGAAAAGACGTAACAGGAGCTTAATAATTGAAGTCGCATCCCGTAACTTTGTGTTAGTAAAGTTCAAACACAAAGATTTGAGTGATTACTATGTCATCTCTGAATACAAGACTACAGGGAGACCTCATGCTAACGCACCCTTTCCCAATATAGTCAAGCACAGTCTCTGGGGTTTCATCGGGATGTGTCTCAAAGTGACAAACATTCTGGTTGGTGTCAAGACAAAGGTCTTGTGCTTTGAGAGTATTACTCTCACAAATGAATCCTTGTTGGTCTCGTGAAACGCATGCGTCAACATCAGCAGTTTGCCATTTAGTCTCATTTTGTCGTGCCCAACCTCTGTGCTGTGTTGGATAGAGTAGAGCTCCTTGGTGATTCAACCCCAGTGCGATGATTGGGTATGTGGTGTATACGGAGGCATTGCGTATCGTTAAGACAAAAGCTGTGGCTTTGCTCTCAGTGGGATCGTAGGTGAAATTAACCAGATACCACCTGGACTGAAATTTTTTCTCAAATTCAATTGCGTTATCCCATATTACTTTTCGAATTTCGGTGGGCAAGGTGCCTTCTTCACCTTCCCTTATGATTGCGGCTGTCATAGATTGCATCCACAATTGGGCTTGGATACAACTAAGAGCCAAGGAAACATTGGTTTGGGTTGTACCAAGTGCATCTGTGATCAGCTGATGGTCTTTTTCACCCGTTTCTTCCCATTGAGGCAATATATTCGATAAAAGCCGTTGGTGGTTTCCCAATGCTAATAGAGAGGACCGTAGGGGATGTCTTAATTTGTCCAGATCAGTAGCGGTTGTGACTAGTTTGTTGGCAAGTATCTCAGCATCTATACTATTCAAGACTCCCAGGCCTGTTCCTAAGATACCAGTCGCATCCCTCTTCCGTCCGTGTGAAGTGGCAAGAGTTCGTTTGCGTAACCATGCTGACCATTCTGCATAAGATGTACTCAGGAATGGTGAGCAGGTGGGTTTGATCGCAGAGATTTTAATCTGCATTGACAATTCTGCTCGTTTGAGGGAATATGTGGGATTAAACAGTACCTGTTGTTGACCTGTGTGTGTTTAATAACGTAAGGGCCAATGTTGAAAATGTAAGGAGTTAGTCTAATGGAGGGCTTAGAAAAGAGAGAGGTGGTTTTTTTTTTTTTTCTCTTAGAAGAGAGAGCCTTTGAGAGTTTGTGGGGTGTAGGTTCTGGATTCATTTCAGCAAGTTCAGGTGTATTTGAGTCAATCATAAATTCAAATAACAATTCTGTGCCCTTGTAGCCCCAAATACAGTACACTACTGTAGGTTTGATGAAAGTGAAATTGTGCCAGCAATCTGAATTTGGCTCCATAATTTTGTAACAATCAGTGTTGTATTTGTCCGCTTTGGTAGAGTCTACATAGATGGTTTTAATTACAGTTGGCCTGTGGTGATTAGACCCGTTGATAAATCGGCAACCAATGTGTGTTCTTGTGGAATAATTACTAAATTGGCCAAGAATACAAAAATACAGCATTGTTCACACATTAAGGAAAGTCATAAAATCAAGAGGCTTCTGAGGTAGAATACAGCCGCAGCTAGCACACGAAGAATGCAACAGCTGTGATTCCCTGTACAAGGTTGTTTGCGAAACTACACGAGGGATGGAACGGAACGCGCTTGTTCCGTGGCCTTCCCTTGTGACGAATAGCAGATATGGGGACGAGATGGTACTACGGAACTGATAAGCGGCTTACACGCCACCCGAGCCAACATTTCGTCAAATGTTGATGAAATGCTGTCCTTTTGTGCGAACTTTGCTCACCACAATGTATCAAAACACACCTCCATCCCGGAGGCTATCCGCCCCCGAGGTGTGAACACTCCTCCTTGAGTACATTAATCATAATAAAAGTACATATGACTAAAGTCACTCAAACTCCACTTTGAAGTTAAAAAAATAATATAAAAATAGCCCAAGAGAGGGGGGATGTCTGGGAAGACACCATCGCGAAGAATCCCACCGCTGTTTTCTGGGATCAGTCGACGGGCTGAGCCTTTCTTCCCCCTCATAAGGACGCCTTTGGGTAAGACTTTGATTACACCGAGTGCTTTCTCGGGGACTCTAGAAATTTCTCTAGAGAATCTCTACCCTACATTTATAGCCAGGCTGTATCGTTTATAATTTTGTCGCGCGTTTGTCTATTTAACAATGTCTTTATTTGCACGTGCTTTGCAGACAGTGTATTTATCACCGGCAATCCTAAAGAACCTGTATATCTGTTGTTTAAATAAACTGCACTGTTTCAGTAGCTAGTCGTTTCGCTTTCTCACTGAACGCGACCAAAACTTGAGAGAGGCCGTGCTGGTTCAGGAGCACGACTAGACTGAAGGTGCAGCCCACTATTAGTGTCTCCAAATCGTAATAGTTTAACACATAGTAAACGCGATTGGCCTGATAGTGCTGAATTGGGCATCACTCAGAATTGAAACCCAGCCGCACCTGGCCTCCCACCTCGGTGAGGAGTGTTAGAACGCAAGGGGGTTTATCTTCTGCCAAAACCGCTTGGCCCCGTTTCACGCAACAGAATTTGGCGTAGTCGGCAGGATTGCCATGGATAAACTGCTGCAAAAATATGATTGTGCCCCTTCCCAGGCTGGGAAGGAGTGGGCCCAAAAATTTTGGAAGGATGAAGAGAAAGTGGTGGAACGTATTGAAGAGCGTCGGGTTTCACAGAAGCTCAGAGCGGGGAAAGGCAAGGGTGTGATTTGTGCTGTGTTAGGCGCCTGTTTATCTTGTGCACAACAAGAAGCTAGAGAAACCCCCGCTCCTAATCTGATTTCAGCTGTAGAATATGCAACCCTGAAATCGGAGAATGAGGTGCTGAAGTCATCATTAGCCTTGCAAAAGGAGACAGGAGAAAGATTAAGAACTCAAGTCGATAAGCTTGTGAGTGAGAATGAATGTTTAGGAAACCGGAATGCTCAACTTGGGAGTGAAAATCGCCAACTTAAAATGTTATTGAAAGGGTGACCGGGCTCTTAGATAAAATGCAGCCCTCGACCCAGGTCCAACAGATTCGTAAGTTAATGTGTTATCCAAATTCCGGAACCCAGACCGGAGATTTTTTTGTCTAATAGTGAGGATGACGAAGAAGATGAGGAGGAAAGGACTTTTACTTTGAAATCCCAAGTTTTTCCTTTACGTCCTCTGGTTAAAACTGAAACTGCAGTTGATGATGGTGATGAAATTCACACCACTGTGCGTACCGTTCCATGGACACCAACCGAGTTAACAAAAATAAGGGAGAAATATTCGAGGCGACCAGAAGAGTCAGCTGTTGAGTATGTGTGGCGAGTTTCTTCTGAAGGGGGGGGCAGAATTATGCTGAGTGAGGAAGAAGCAGGAGACTCTTGGGGACCAGGAGTGTTTTTAACCACTATGCCTGGGGATCATAATTATTCCCTAACCGCTCGAGCAGCCTTTTGGGCAGGGGGTATGGATCCGCGAGAGAGGGGGGAGCCGTTAGAGATTAGAGCTACAGGCTACTCTGATCTGTTTGCGGCTGTACGGAAAGCAGCTTGTCTGCAAGCCATGTATGACAGAGAGGAATTTCGGAAATCCCCAATGTCAGCCCCTATCGACCCGGATCGATTAGCCCCTCTCATCCGTGGTCTTCCCGGTTGCCTGAAACCGTTCCTTGTTCGCACTCAAGATCGTATACGGGATGCTCGGGGTGCTCATGGACGGGGCCGTCGTCACTACATGCCCACCTGGAATGTACAGGAAATAGATCAATATGGGCGCCGAATGGGCTGGGCCAGCCAAACTAGTGAGAAATCCTCCGAACACCCGCGAAAGGTTCGCCAAGTCCAAACTCACACTCAAAACCCTAAATCAGAGGGAAGGTTTAAGCCAGATAAGGACCGGAATGAGTTGTGGCGTAAAGCCCTACAATTAGGGGTGCCCCGACAATTCTTGCACGGTGACCCTACGGGAGATCTCCGTACGCTAGTCCAATCTCTACCTAGAAAGAATAATGCGGCTGGGGAGAAAAGTCTAACCAGAGAATCCCCAAGCCGTGAGAAAACTGTGCCTTCTGCACCGGAACATAACTTGATTGATTTGACAGAGTCCCAGCCACAACACTCCTATCCCCGGGGAGGGCACTGAGCAACCCTGTCGGGCAGGTACTAGCAATCCAATGGCGCTCTCATAAAGACTCCGAACCTGTTATTGTCATTCCTGTTGGACCCCGGAAGATATTGGTAAATTTTATTATTGATACCGGAGCCCAAATGTCTGCAATCACTAACGAAACGGCACAACTTCTAGGTATAAATCCCACCCGACGCAGAGTCAACTTCACAGGAATTGATGGTGTGGTAAAAACATGCCCCACTGCAAAAATTAACCTCTGGTTGCCGGGAGAGCAGCGAATGACTAGGGCAGAAGTGTTAGTGGGTGCCTCACGTAGACCCGACTCAAAGTGTCAGGGACCCGCACAGGAAGTTAAATTCCTGGGGGTCTGGTGGATTAAGGGAGCTGCTTCTGTCCCTCAGGATACCCTGAAAAAATAGAACATGGACAGAATCCTTCCAGCACGAAGGAGTTACAGCAGGTCCTGGGAACTTTAAGTTATTGGCGTAAACACATCCCTGGCTTTTCCATCATTGCTCGCCCCCTTCATAGCTTGCCAAAAAAGGGTAAATCCTGGGTGTGGACTGAACAACACACTAATGCTCTGCAATTACTAATAAAGGAGCTAAGGTTATTCCAACAACTTGGCCCCATACATCCAACTGACCCTGTCCATGTAGAATGGGGGCTCAGTGAACATGGTTCCCGTTGTAATTTATGGCAGAAGGGACCAGCAGGACCGGAGAGACCATTAGAATTTTGCTCACACTCCTTCAATGATACTGAATGCAGCTATTCAGACCTGGAGAAGGGTTTACTGTCCCTGGTGCGAGCGTTGCAACGAGCAGAGCAGATAAGAAGAGAACAGAGTGTGATCTTTCCTGGGACCTTTTCGCCTCCCAGATGTGGTCCTTAAAGGGACACCACCACCAGCTGGCATTGCCCAGAGAGCTACAGTTCGAAAGTGGTATGCTTATTTAGAAGGCATTAATGAAATGAAGCCAGTCTCTGAAGGCAGTGTTAAAGTATCCAAGGCTACTTCACAAGGATACCAAAGGATATAGATGGTGCCCTATTGTTCCAATCCCCACCAAACAGACCATCTCCGATCCAAGAAGCACCTCCTTTGAGGGACAGCAGTGATCTTAGAGGAGTGTGGTTTACTGGTGCGTCATCTCACCGTTAAAAAAATAAGTGCAAATATAAGGCCGTAGCACTGGAAGTAACAACGGGAGAAAGAGCAATTGAAATAGGGGAGGGTAGGGGAACTCAGAGCTGTCCTACTAGCTGCACAACATGGAGCCACCTCCTTTTACGCTGAGTCATATGCTGTTCTTAAAGGAGCCACTGAATGGCTAGGACACTGGGCAGCCAACGATTGGCAGGTGAATAGAGTCCCAGTTTGGGAGACAGATAATTGGAAGCAACTGTTGGAAATAGGAGGACAGAGACCATTGCACATTGCTTGGGTAAAAGGCCACGATCGTTCAAACTCGATCACTGCTCAGTTCAACCAACAGGTAGATGGCCTCACGCGGCTGCAACAAATTGACATTGTAGATGATGGTCGGGAATGGGAACGCTTACTTGAATCGTTACATGTTAAACGTGGCCGCACAGGCCGTCCTGACCTGTGTCGGGAAGGTGGGTGGCTTGTGTCAGTTAAGCTGTGCGAACAAATAGTAACTGCCTGTTCACAATGTCGCCTACGACTCAGCAAAGATCATCCGAGTAAGGCGCCTCCCTTACACATGCGGGACAAGAAAGCGTTGTGGCATTCATGGCAGCTTGATTATATTGGGCCCTTGAGATCATCAGGTGGGAAAAGATATGTCCTGGTAGGAGTGGAGATTATCTCCAGCCTCAGTATGGCCAGCAGTTTCAAACCAGCTACGAGGGACAACACAGTGAAAGGCCTAACAGGGTGGTTCAGCACACTTCCCCTTCCCGACAAAATCCAGAGTGATAACGTTTCACACTTTACGGCTTCGGTGGTACAAGATTGGGCCAAGGAAGAAGGGATTCGATGGGTATTTCATACTCCCTATTATCCCCAGGCTAATGGCATTGTTGAACGCACCAATAGATTGGTTAAGCGTTTTGCAAAAAGTCATGAACCTGGTTGGCATTTGCGATTGGATGATGCCATCTATCAACTAAATAACAAATGGAGTGGAGACGGCTGTCCTAAAATGAAAGCTTTCTGTGTACCTGCCAATATTATCTCGCCAAAGGCTGCCAATGAACCGGGAAAATACCCCGGAAGATTTCACCCTGGACTACCTGTGCTAGTGAAAATGCCTCAAAATGGGACGGTGCCAATGGTGCTAGCTACTCCCCAAAATCCCTATGCATGGGAAGCCAAGGATTGTTCAGGGAAGATACACCGGATCAGCACCCGGTGGACCGCACCTTCTTTTTAACCCCGTCGGTCGAATAAGACCGAGCAGATTTTCTTTTCCTTTATGTCTTACAGGAACCTTGGATGAGCTGTACAGACGGATTGGCCTACGCTACCTTTGAATGTCTCCAGGGAATCCTGACATTGAACCTGGCAATAATACTACTTTTATGATGTATGGCTATTTGGAGGCCCAAATTCTAAAATGCCGAATTGGCAGATGGAATTGATGCTATTCAGTTTCACCTTTTTATTCCCTGTTGTTTGTAGTCAAAGAGACCCAGAGTGGCCATGGTCTCAAGCCTTTCTCGTCTATAATACAAGACTACAGGGAGACCTCATGCTAACGCACCCTTTCCCAATATAGTCAAGCACAGTCTCTGGGGTTTCATCGGGATGTGTCTCAAAGTGACAAGCATTCTGGTTGGTGTCAAGACAAAGGTCTTGTGCTTTGAGAGTATTACTCTCACAAATGAATCCTTGTTGGTCTCGTGAAACGCATGCGTCAACATCAGCAGTTTGCCATTTAGTCTCATTTTGTCGTGCCCAACCTCTGTGCTGTGTTGGATAGAGTAGAGCTCCTTGGTGATTCAACCCCAGTGCGATGATTGGGTATATGGTGGATACTGAGGCATTGCGTATCGTTAAGACAAAAGCTGTGGCTTTGCTCTCAGTGGGATCGTAGGTGAAATTAACCAGATACCACCAGGATTGAAATTTTCTCTCAAACTCAATTGCGTTATCCCATATTACTTTTCGAATTTCGGTGGGCAAGGTGCCTTCTTCACCTTCCCTTATGATTTATGAGTTTTTGCAAAACGCTTAACCAATCCGTTGGTGCATTCAACAATGCCATTAGCCTGAGGATAATAGGGAGTATGAAATACCCATCGAATCCCTTCTTCTTTGGCCCAATCTTGTACCACTGTAGCGGTAAAGTGTGAACCGTTATCACTTTGGATTTCCTCGGGAAGGGGAAGTGTGCTGAGCCACCCTTTTAGGCCTTTCACTGTGTTGTCCCCAGCAGCTGATTTGAAGCCAGTGGCCATACTGAGGCTGGAGATAATCTCCACTCCGACTAGGACATATCTTTTCCCACCTGATGATCTCAAGGGCCCAATATAATCAATCTGCCATGAATGCCACAACATTTTCTTGTCCCGCATGTGTAAGGGAGGCGCCTTACTCGGATGATCTTTGCTGAGTCGTAGGCGACATTGTGACCAGGCAGTTACTACTTGTTCGCACAGCTTAACCGACACAGGCCACCCCCGGGCTAGACCTTCCTGATACAGATCAGCACGGCCTGTATGGCCAGGCTTAATATGTAACCATTCCCGACCATCATCTACAGTGTCAATTTGTTGTAGCCGCGTGAGGCTATCTACCTGTTGGTTGAACTGAGCAGTGATCGAGTTTGAACGATCGTGGCCTTTTACCCAAGCAATGTGCAATGGTCTCTGTCCTCCTATTTCCAACAGTTGCTTCCAACTGTCTGTCTCCCAGATCGGGACTCTATTCACCTGCCAATCATTGGCTGCCCAGTGTCCTAGCCATTCAGTGGCTCCTTTAAAAACAGCATATGAGTCAGTGTAAATGTAAGTAGCTCCATGTTGTGCAGCTAGTAGGACGGCTCTGAGTTCCCCTACTTGTGCCCTACCTTCTCCTGTTTCAATTGCTCTTTCCCCCGTTGCTACTTCCAGTGCTACGGCCTTGTATTTCCACTTACTGTTCTCACGGTGAGATGACACACCAGTAAACCACACTCCTGTAAGATCACTGCCTGCTTTCAGAGGAGGTGCTTCTTGGATTGGAGATGGTCTGTTTGGTGGGGATTGGAACAATAGGGCACCATCTCTATCCTTCTGGAGCATGGATACTTTGATACTACCTTCAGAGACTGGCATGATATCATTAATGCCTTCTAAATAAGCATACCACTTTCGAACTGTGGGTTTCTGGGGAATGCCAGCTGGCGGTGCTGTCCCTTTACGGACCACATCTAGGAGTCGAAAAGGGCCCCGAACAATCACGCTCTGTTCTCTCCTTATCTGCTCTGCTCGTTGCAATGCTCGCACCAGGGACAGTAAACCCTTCTCCAGGTCTGAATAGCTGCTCTCAGTATCATTAAAGGCGTGAGAGCTAAATTCTAATGGTCTCTCCGGTCCTGCTGGTCCCTTCTGGCATAAATTACAATGGGAACCATGTTCACTGAGCCCCCATTCTACATGGACAGGGTCAGTTGGATGTATGGGGCCAAGTTGTTGGAATAACCTTAGCTCTTTTATTAGCAATTCTAGTGCATTAGTGTGTTGTTCAGTCGACTCCCAGGATTTACCTTTTTTGAGCAAACAATAAAGGGGGCGAGCAATGATGGAAAAGCCAGGGATGTGTTTACGCTAATAACTTAAAGTTCCCAGGACTTGCTGTAACTCCTTCGTGCTGGAAGGATTCTGTCCATGTTCTATTTTTTCAGGGTATCCTGAGGGACAGAAGCAGCTCCCTTAATCCACCAGACCCCCAGGAATTTAACTTCCTGTGCGGGTCCCTGACACTTTGAGTCGGGAATTTCCAATCCCAAATCTGATAATGTTTTTCGGATGTTTTCCATCATGTCTTGTACACTTTCTTGGTTCTCTCCCCTATTAAGATGTCATCAATAATATATTGGTATACTGTACATCCCTGTGAAACAGGAATCTCTGATAGCACTTTAGCCAAAGCATTATGGGCAATAGTGGGGGAATGTTTGTATCCTTGTGGAAAGCGGTTAAAGGTATATTGGACTCCTTTCCATGTGAATGCAAACTGCGCTTTGTCCTGCTCAAGGAGGAGAATCATAAAAAAATATGTCTTTAAAATCTAAGGCAACCCTGCAAGGATGGGCAGCTCCTTTTATCATTGTCACAATTTCCGCGATATTCGGAACAGCAGCGGTCAGAGGTGCAGTGTTGGCGTTTAATTTTCCGTAATCTACTGTGAAACGCCATTGCCTTTTTGGTTTCTTTACTGGCCACACCGGTGAAAAATAAGGCGAGTGAATCCTCTTAATGATGTCCCTTTTTTTCTAAATTTGATACCAATCTGTCTGCTCCTGCAACAGCAGTTGCAGGCAGTGGATACTACAGGACACCAGAGATTTTAGAGGGAGGGAAAAGTATGGAAGTTTCCAATAGACTCAATTTCACTGTGTCTATTACTTTTTCAAATCCTGCAAAACTTCACACTGTGGAGACATCATTAAGAAAAGTCATTAAGAAACCCTCGGACGGCAGGCTTTCGTGACGCCTTCAGCCTCAAAATCACCCTTTCCCACGTGGCGCCGCGCCAGGCACAAAAATGGCCATACGACTGGAGATGGGTCCCCCGCCCAAGGAGCCATTAGGGAAAACTATGCCTTGTTCTAAAGCTCTTTGGGAACCGCTTGCGTAGCCCCACAGACCTGGGGGCTGCGGGCTTTCCTGCTGCCTTTAGCCTCGACACCACCCTTTCCCTCTTGGCGCCGCGCCAGGCACAAAAATGGCCGTACGGCTGGAGATGGGTCCCCCGCCCAAAGAGCCAGCAGGGAAAACTATGCCTTGTTCTAAAGCTCTTTGGGAACCGCTTGCGTAGCCGCACAGACCTGGGGGCTGCGGGCTTTGCTGCTGCCTTCAGCCTCAAAGCCACCCTTTCCCACTTGGCGCCGGGCCAGGCGCAAAAATGGCCATACGGCTGGAGATGGGTCCCCCGCCCAAAGAGCCAGCAGGGAAAACTATGCCTTGTTCTAAAGCTCTTTGTGATCCGCTTGTGTAGCCGCACAGACCTGGGGGCTGCAGGCTTTCCTGCTGCCTTCAGCCTCAAAACCATCCTAAACCACTACGCACCGCGCCAGGCACAAAAATAGCCATACGGCTGGAGATGGGTCCCCCGCCCAAAGAGCCAGCAGGGAAAACTATGCCTTATTCTAAAGCTCTTTGGGAACCGCTTGCGTAGCCCCACACACCTGGGGGCTGCGGGCTTTCCTGCTGCCTTCAGCCTCAAAACCACCCTTTCCCACTTGACCCCCGGCCAGGCACAAAAATGGCCATACGGCTGGAGATGGGTCCCCCGCCCAAAGAGCCAGCAGGGAAAATTATGCCTTGTTTTAAAGCTCTTTGGGAACCGCTTGCGTAGCCCTACAGACCTGGGGGCTGCGGGCTTTCCTGCTGCATTCAAGCCTCAAAGCCACCCTTTCCCACTGGGCGCCGGGCCAGGCACAAAAATGGCCTGTGGCTGGAGATGGGTCCCCCGCCCAAAGAGCCAGCAGGGAAAACTATGCCTTGTTCTAAAGCTCTTTGGGAACCGCTTGCTTGGCCCCACAGACCTGGGGGCTGCAGGCTTTGCTGCTGCCTTCAGCCTCAAAGCCACCCTTTCCCACTTGGCGCCCTATCAAGCACAAAAATGGCCTATGGCTGGAGATGGGTCCCATGCCCAAAGAGCCAGCAGGGAAAACTATGCCTTGTTCTAAAGCTCTTTGGGAACCGCTTGCTTGGCCCCACAGACGTGGGGGCTGCGGGCTTTCCTGCTGCCTTCAGCCTCGACACCACCCTTTCCCACTTGGCGCCGCGCCAGGCACAAAAATGGCCATACGGCTGGAGATGGGTCCCCCGCCCAAAGAGCCAGCAGGGAAAACTATGCCTTGTTCTAAAGCTCTTTGGGAACCGCTTGCGTAGCCCTACAGACCTGGGGGCTGCGGGCTTTCCTGCTGCCTTCACCCTCAAAACCACCCTTTCCCACTTGGCACTGCTCCAGGCTCAAAAATGGCCATACGGCTGGAGATGGGTCCCCCGCCCAGAGAGCCAGCAGGGAAAACTATGCCTTGTTCTAAAGCTCTTTGGGAACCGCTTGCGTAGCCCCACAGACCTGGGGGCTGCGGGCTTTCCTGCTGCCTTCAGCCTCAAAGCCACCCTTTCCCTCTTGGCGCCGGGCCAGGCACAAAAATGGCCATACGGCTGGAGATGGGTCCCCCGCCCAAAGAGCCAGCAGGGAAAACTATGCCTTGTTCTAAAGCTCTTTGGGAACCGCTTGCGTAGCCCCACAGACCTGGGGCTGCAGGGTTTGTGCTGCCTTCAGCGTCAAAGCCACCCTTTCCCACTTGGCGCTGCGCCATGCACAAAAATGGCCGTACGGCTGGAGATGGGTCCCAAGCCCAAAGAGCCATCAGGGAAAACTAGGCCTTGTTCTAAAGCTCTTTGGGAACCGCTTGCGTAGCCCCACACACCTGGGGGCTGCGGGCTTTCCTGCTGCCTTCAGCCTCAAAACCACCCTTTCCCACTTGGCCCCCGGCCAGGCACAAAAATGGCCATACGGCTGGAGATGGGTCCCCCGCCCAAAGAGCCAGCAGGGAAAATTATGCCTTGTTTTAAAGCTCTTTGGGAACCGCTTGCGTAGCCCTACAGACCTGGGGGCTGCGGGCTTTCCTGCTGCATTCAAGCCTCAAAGCCACCCTTTCCCACTGGGCGCCGGGCCAGGCACAAAAATGGCCTGTGGCTGGAGATGGGTCCCCCGAACAAAGAGCCAGCAGGGAAAACTATGCCTTGTTCTAAAGCTCTTTGGGAACCGCTTGCTTGGCCCAACAGACCTGGGGGCTCCAGGCTTTGCTGCTGCCTTCAGCGTCAAAACCACCCTTTCCCACTACGCACCGCGCCAGGCACAAAAATGGCCATACGGCTGGAGATGGGTCCCCCGCCCAAAGAGCCAGCAGGGAAAACTATGCCTTGTTCTAAAGCTCTTTGGGAACCACTTGCTTGGCCCCACAGACGTGGGGGCTGCGGGCTTTCCTGCTGCCTTCAGCCTCAAAACCACCCTATGCCACTACGTACCGCGTCAGGCACAAAAATAGCCATACGGCTGGAGATGGGTCCCCCACCCAAAGAGCCAGCAGGGAAAATTATGCCTTGTTCTAAAGCTCTTTGGGAACCGCTTGCGTAGCCGCACAGACGTGGGGGCTGCGGGCTTTCCTGCTGCCTTCAGCCTCGACACCACCCTTTCCCACTTGGCGCCCTATCAAGCACAAAAATGGCCTATGGCTGGAGATGGGTCCCATGCCCAAAGAGCCAGCAGGGAAAACTATGCCTTGTTCTAAAGCTCTTTGGGAACCGCTTGCGTAGCCCCACAGACCTGGGGGCTGCAGGCTTTCCTGCTGCCTTCAGCCTCAAAACCACCCTTTCCCACTTGGCACTGCTCCAGGCTCAAAAATGGCCATACGGCTGGAGATGGGTCCCCCGCCCAGAGAGCCAGCAGGGAAAACTATGCCTTGTTCTAAAGCTCTTTGGGAACCGCTTGCGTAGCCCCACACACCTGGGGGCTGCGGGCTTTCCTGCTGCCTTCAGCCTCAAAGCCACCCTTTCGCACTTGGGGCTTCGCCAGGCACAAAAATGGCCATATGGCTGGAGATGGGTCCCATGCCCAAAGAGCCAGCAGGGAAAACTATGCCTTGTTCTAAAGCTCTTTGGGAACCGCTTGCGTAGCCCCACAGACCTGGGGGCTGCGGGCTTTGCAGCTGCCTTCACCCTCAAAGCCACCCTTTCCCACTTGGCGCTGGGTCAGGGACAAAAATGGCCATACGGCTGGAGATGGGTCCCATGCCCAAAGAGCCAGCAGGGAAAACTATGCCTTGTTCTAAAGCTCTTTGGGAACCGCTTGCTTGGCCCCACAGACCTGGGGGCTGCAGGCTTTGCTGCTGCCTTCAGCCTCGACACCACCCTTACCCACTTGGCGCCGCGCCAGGCACAAAAATGGCCATACGGCTGGAGATGGGTCCCCCGCCCAAAGAGCCAGCAGGGAAAACTATGCCTTGTTCTAAAGCTCTTTGGGAACCGCTTACTTGGCCCCACAGACGTGGGGGCTGCGGGCTTTCCTGCTGCCTTCAGCCTCAAAACCACCCTATGCCACTACGCACCGCGTCAGGCACAAAAATAGCCATACGGCTGGAGATGGGTCCCCCACCCAAAGAGCCAGCAGGGAAAACTATGCCTTGTTCTAAAGCTCTTTGGGAACCGCTTGCGTAGCCCCACAGACCTGGGGGCTGCAGGCTTTCCTGCTGTCTTCAGCCTCAAAGCCACCCTTTCCCACTTGGCGCCCTATCAGGCACAAAAATGGCCTATGGGTGGAGATGGGTCCCATGCCCAAAGAGCCAGCAGGGAAAACTATGCCTTGTTCTAAAGCTCTTTGGGAACCGCTTGCGTAGCCCCACAGACCTGGGGGCTGCGGGCTTTCCTGCTGCCTTCAGCCTCGATACCACCATTTCCCACTTGGCGCTGCGCCATGCACAAAAATGGCCATACGGCTGGAGATGGGTCCCCCGCCCAAAGAGCCAGCACGGAAAACTATGCCTTGTTCTAAAGCTCTTTGGGAACCGCTTGCATAGCCCCACAGACCTGGGGGCTGCGGGCTTTCCTGCTGCCTTTAGCCTCGACACCACCCTTTCCCACTTGGCGCCGCGCCAGGCACAAAAATGGCCGTACGGCTGGAGATGGGTCCCCCGCCCAAAGAGCCAGCAGGGAAAACTATGCCTTGTTCTAAAGCTCTTTGGGAACCGCTTGCGTAGCCCCACAGACCTTGGGGCTCCGGGCTTTCCTGCTGCCTTCAGCCTCGACAGCACCCTTTCCCACTTGGCTTCGCGCCAGGCACAAAAATGGCCTATGGCTGGAGATGGGTCCCATGCCCTAAGAGCCAGCAGGGAAAACTATGCCTTGTTCTAAAGCTCTTTGGGAACCGCTTGCGTAGCCCCACAGACCTGGGGGCTGCGGGCTTTCCTGCTGTCTTCAGCCTCAAAGCAACCCTTTCCCACTTGGCGCCCTATCAAGCACAAAAATGGCCTATGGCTGGAGATGGGTCCCATGCCCAAAGAGCCAGCAGGGAAAACTATGCCTTGTTCTAAAGCTCTTTGGGAACCGCTTGCGTAGCCCCACACACCTGGGGGCTGCGGGCTTTCCTGCTGCCTTCAGCCTTGACACCACCCTTTCCCACTTGGCGCCCTATCAAGCACAAAAATGGCCTATGGCTGGAGATGGGTCCCATGCCCAAAGAGCCAGCAGGGAAAACTATGCCTTGTTCTAAAGCTCTTTGGGAACCGCTTACTTGGCCCCACAGACGTGGGGGCTGCGGGCTTTCCTGCTGCCTTCAGCCTCAAAACCACCCTATGCCACTACGCACCGCGTCAGGCACAAAAATAGCCATACGGCTGGAGATGGGTCCCCCACCCAAAGAGCCAGCAGGGAAAACTATGCCTTGTTCTAAAGCTCTTTGGGAACCGCTTGCGTAGCCCCACAGACCTGGGGGCTGCAGGCTTTCCTGCTGTCTTCAGCCTCAAAGCCACCCTTTCCCACTTGGCGCCCTATCAGGCACAAAAATGGCCTATGGGTGGAGATGGGTCCCATGCCCAAAGAGCCAGCAGGGAAAACTATGCCTTGTTCTAAAGCTCTTTGGGAACCGCTTGCGTAGCCCCACAGACCTGGGGGCTGCGGGCTTTCCTGCTGCCTTCAGCCTCGATACCACCATTTCCCACTTGGCGCTGCGCCATGCACAAAAATGGCCATACGGCTGGAGATGGGTCCCCCGCCCAAAGAGCCAGCACGGAAAACTATGCCTTGTTCTAAAGCTCTTTGGGAACCGCTTGCATAGCCCCACAGACCTGGGGGCTGCGGGCTTTCCTGCTGCCTTTAGCCTCGACACCACCCTTTCCCACTTGGCGCCGCGCCAGGCACAAAAATGGCCGTACGGCTGGAGATGGGTCCCCCGCCCAAAGAGCCAGCAGGGAAAACTATGCCTTGTTCTAAAGCTCTTTGGGAACCGCTTGCGTAGCCCCACAGACCTTGGGGCTCCGGGCTTTCCTGCTGCCTTCAGCCTCGACAGCACCCTTTCCCACTTGGCTTCGCGCCAGGCACAAAAATGGCCTATGGCTGGAGATGGGTCCCATGCCCTAAGAGCCAGCAGGGAAAACTATGCCTTGTTCTAAAGCTCTTTGGGAACCGCTTGCGTAGCCCCACAGACCTGGGGGCTGCGGGCTTTCCTGCTGTCTTCAGCCTCAAAGCAACCCTTTCCCACTTGGCGCCCTATCAAGCACAAAAATGGCCTATGGCTGGAGATGGGTCCCATGCCCAAAGAGCCAGCAGGGAAAACTATGCCTTGTTCTAAAGCTCTTTGGGAACCGCTTGCGTAGCCCCACACACCTGGGGGCTGCGGGCTTTCCTGCTGCCTTCAGCCTTGACACCACCCTTTCCCACTTGGCGCCCTATCAAGCACAAAAATGGCCTATGGCTGGAGATGGGTCCCATGCCCAAAGAGCCAGCAGGGAAAACTATGCCTTGTTCTAAAGCTCTTTGGGAACCGCTTGCTTGGCCCCACAGACCTGGGGGCTGCGGGCTTTCCTGCTGCCTTCAGCCTCGACACCACCCTTTCAAACTTGGCGCCGCGCTAGGCACAAAAATGGCCATACGGCTGGAGATGGGTCCCCCGCCCAAAGAGCCAGCAGGGAAAACTATGCCTTGTTCTAAAGCTCTTTGGGAACCGCTTGCGTAGCCCCACAGACCTGGGGGCTGCGGGCTTTCCTGCTGCCTTCACCCTCAAAACCACCCTTTCCCACTTGGCGCCGGGCCAGGCACAAAAATGGCCATACGGCTGGAGATGGGTCCCCTGCCAAAAGAGCCAGCAGGGAAAACTATGCCTTGTTCTAAAGCTCTTTGGGAACCGCTTGCGTAGCCCCACAGACCTGGGGGCTGCGGGCTTTCCTGCTGCCTTCAGCCTCAAAGCCACCCTTTCCCACTTGGCGCCGGGCCAGGCACAAAAATGGCCATACGGCTGGAGATGGGTCCCCCGCCCAAAGAGCCAGCAGGGAAAACTATGCCTTGTTCTAAAGCTCTTTGGGAACCGCTTGCGTAGCCCCACAGACCTGGGGGCTGCAGTCTTTGCTGCTGCCTTCAGCCTCAACACCACCCTTTCCCACTTGGCGCCGGGCCAGGGACAAAAATGGCCATACGGCTGGAGATGTGTCCCCTGCCCAAAGAGCCAGCAGGGAAAACTATGCCTTGTTCTAAAGCTCTTTGGTGAACCGCTTGCGTAGCCCCAGAGACGTGGGGGCTGCGGGCTTTCCTGCTGCCTTCAGCGTCAAAACCACCCTTTCCCACTAAGCACCGCGCCAGGCACAAAAATGGCCATACGGCTGGAGATGGGTCCCCCGCCCAAAGAGCCAGCAGGGAAAACTATGCCTTGTTCTAAAGCTCTTTGGGAACCGCTTGCTTGGCCCCACAGACGTGGGGGCTGCGGGCTTTCCTGCTGCCTTCAGCCTCAAAACCACCCTATGCCACTACGCACCGCGTCAGGCACAAAAATAGCCATACGGCTGGAGATGGGTCCCCCGCCCAGAGAGCCAGCAGGGAAAACTATGCCTTGTTCTAAAGCTCTTTGGGAACTGCTTGCGTAGCTCCCCAGACCTGGTGGCTGCGGGCTTTCCTGCTGCCTTTAGCCTCGACACCACCCTTTCCCTCTTGGCGCCGCGCCAGGCACAAAAATGGCCGTACGGCTGGAGATGGGTCCCCCGCCCAAAAAGCCAGCAGGGAAAATTATGCCTTGTTCTAAAGCTCTTTGGGAACCGCTTGCGTAGCCGCACAGACCTGGGGGCTGCGGGCTTTCCTGCTGCCTTCAGCCTCGACACCACCCTTTCCCACTTGGCGCCCTATCAAGCACAAAAATGGCCTATGGCTGGAGATGGTCCCATGCCCAAAGAGCCAGCAGGGAAAACTATGCCTTGTTCTAAAGCTCTTTGGGAACCGCTTGCGTAGCCCCACACACGTGGGGGCTGCGGGCTTTCCTGCTGCCTTCAGCCTCAAAACCACCCTTTCCCACTTGGCCCCCGGCCAGGCACAAAAATGGCCATACGGCTGGAGATGGGTCCCCCGCCCAAAGAGCCAGCAGGGAAAATTATGCCTTGTTCTAAAGCTCTTTGGGAACCGCTTGCGTAGCCCCACAGACCTGGGGGCTGCAGGCTTTGCTGCTGCCTTCAGCCTTGACACCACCCTTTCCCACTTGGCGCTGCGCCAGGCACAAAAATGGCCATATGGCTGGAGATGGGTCCCCCGCCCAAAGAGCCAGCAGGGAAAATTATGCCTTGTTCTAAAGCTCTTTGGGAACCGCTTGCGTAGCCCCACAGACCTGGGGGCTGCGGGCTTTCCTGCTGCCTTCAAGCCTCAAAGCCACCCTTTCCCACTGGGCGCCGGGCCAGGCACAAAAATGGCCTATGGCTGGAGATGGGTCCCCCGCCCAAAGAGCCAGCAGGGAAAACTATGCCTTGTTCTAAAGCTCTTTGGGAACTGCTTGCGTAGCCCCACAGACCTGGGGGCTGCGGGCTTTCCTGCTGCCTTCAGCCTCGACACCACCCTTTCCCACTTGGCACTGCTCCAGGCTCAAAAATGGCCATACGGCTGGAGATGGGTCCCCCGCCCAGAGAGCCAGCAGGGAAAACTATGCCTTGTTCTAAAGCTCTTTGGGAACCGCTTGCGTAGCCCCACAGACCTGGGGGCTGCGGGCTTTCCTGCTGCCTTCAGTCTCAAAGCCACCCTTTCCCACTTGGCGCCGGGCCAGGCACAAAAATGGCCATACGGCTGGAGATGGGTCCCCTGCCAAAAGAGCCAGCAGGGAAAACTATGCCTTGTTCTAAAGCTCTTTGGGAACCGCTTGCGTAGCCCCACAGACCTGGGGGCTGCGGGCTTTCCTGCTGCCTTCAGCCTCAATGCCACCCTTTCGCACTTGGGGCTTCGCCAGGCACAAAAATGGCCATATGGCTGGAGATGGGTCCCCCGCCCAAAGAGCGAGCAGGGAAAACTATGCCTTGTTCTAAAGCTCTTTGGGAACCGCTTGCGTAGCCCCACAGACCTGGGGGCTGCGGGCTTTCCTGCTGCCTTCAGCCTCAAAGCCACCCTTTCCACTTGGCGCCGGGCCAGGGACAAAAATGGCCATACGGCTGGAGATGGGTCCCATGCCCAAAGAGCCAGCAGGGAAAACTATGCCTTGTTCTAAAGCTCTTTGGGAACCGCTTGCTTGGCCCCACAGACCTGGGGGCTGCAGGCTTTGCTGCTGCCTTCAGCCTCGACACCACCCTTACCCACTTGGCGCCGCGCCAGGCACAAAAATGGCCATACGGCTGGAGATGGGTCCCCCGCCCAAAGAGACAGCAGGGAAAACTATGCCTTGTTCTAAAGCTCTTTGGGAACCGCTTGCGTAGCCCCACAGACCTGGGGGCTGCGGGCTTTCCTGCTGCCTTCAGCGTCAAAACCACCCTTTCCCACTACGCACCGCGCCAGGCACAAAAATGGCCATACGGCTGGAGATGGGTCCCCCGCCCAAAGAGCCAGCAGGGAAAACTATGCCTTGTTCTAAAGCTCTTTGGGAACCGCTTGCTTGGCCCCACAGACGTAAGGGCTGCGGGCTTTCCTGCTGCCTTCAGCCTCAAAACCACCCTATGCCACTACGCACCGCGTCAGGCACAAAAATAGCCATACGGCTGGAGATGGGTCCCCCACCCAAAGAGCCAGCAGGGAAAACTATGCCTTGTTCTAAAGCTCTTTGGGAACCGCTTGCGTAGCCCCACAGACCTGGGGGCTGCAGGCTTTCCTGCTGTCTTCAGCCTCAAAGCCACCCTTTCCCACTTGGCGCCCTATCAGGCACAAAAATGGCCTATGGGTGGAGATGGGTCCCATGCCCAAAGAGCCAGCAGGGAAAACTATGCCTTGTTCTAAAGCTCTTTGGGAACCGCTTGCGTAGCCCCACAGACGTGGGGGCTGCGGGCTTTCCTGCTGCCTTCAGCCTCGATACCACCATTTCCCACTTGGCGCTGCGCCATGCACAAAAATGGCCATAAGGCTGGAGATGGGTCCCCCGCCCAAAGAGCCAGCAGGGAAAACTATGCCTTGTTCTAAAGCTCTTTGGGAACCGCTTGCGTAGCCCCACAGACCTGGGGGCTGCGGGCTTTCCTGCTGCCTTCAGCGTCAAAACCACCCTTTCCCACTACGCACCGCGCCAGGCACAAAAATGGCCATACGGCTGGAGATGGGTCCCCCGCCCAAAGAGCCAGCTGGGAAAACTATGCCTTGTTCTAAAGCTCTTTGGGAACCGCTTGCTTGGCCCCACAGACGTGGGGGCTGCGGGCTTTCCTGCTGCCTTCAGCCTCAAAACCACCCTATGCCACTACGCACCGCGTCAGGCACAAAAATAGCCATACGGCTGGAGATGGGTCCCCCACCCAAAGAGCCAGCAGGGAAAACTATGCCTTGTTCTAAAGCTCTTTGGGAACCGCTTGCGTAGCCCCACAGACCTGGGGGCTGCAGGCTTTCCTGCTGTCTTCAGCCTCAAAGCCACCCTTTCCCACTTGGCGCCCTATCAGGCACAAAAATGGCCTATGGGTGGAGATGGGTCCCATGCCCAAAGAGCCAGCAGGGAAAACTATGCCTTGTTCTAAAGCTCTTTGGGAACCGCTTGCGTAGCCCCACACACGTGGGGGCTGCGGGCTTTCCTGCTGCCTTCAGCCTCGATACCACCATTTCCCACTTGGCGCTGCGCCATGCACAAAAATGGCCATACGGCTGGAGATGGGTCCCCCGCCCAAAGAGCCAGCAGGGAAAACTATGCCTTGTTCTAAAGCTCTTTGGGAACCGCTTGCGTAGCCCCACAGACCTGGGGGCTGCGGGCTTTCCTGCTGCCTTTAGCCTCGACACCACCCTTTCCCTCTTGGCGCCGGGCCAGGCACAAAAATGGCCATATGGCTGGAGATGGGTCCCATGCCCAAAGAGCCAGCAGGGAAAACTATGCCTTGTTCTAAAGCTCTTTGGGAACCGCTTGCGTAGCCCCACAGACCTGGGGGCTGCGGGCTTTGCTGCTGCCTTCAGCCTCAAAGCCACCCTTTCCCACTTGGCGCCGCGCCAGGCACAAAAATGGCCATACGGCTGGAGATGGGTCCCCCGCCCAAAGAGCCAGCAGGGAAAACTATGCCTTGTTCTAAAGCTCTTTGGGAACCGCTTGCTTGGCCCCACAGACGTGGGGGCTGCGGGCTTTCCTGCTGCCTTCAGCCTCAAAACCACCCTATGCCACTACGCACCGCGTCAGGCACAAAAATAGCCATACGGCTGGAGATGGGTCCCCCACCCAAAGAGCCAGCAGGGAAAACTATGCCTTGTTCTAAAGCTCTTTGGGAACCGCTTGCGTAGCCCCACAGACCTGGGGGCTGCAGGCTTTCCTGCTGTCTTTAGCCTCAAACCACCCTTTCTCACTTGGCGCCCTATCAGGCACAAAAATGGCCTATGGGTGGAGAGGGGTCCCATGCCCAAAGAGCCAGCAGGGAAAACTATGCCTTGTTCTAAAGCTCTTTGGGAACCGCTTGCGTAGCCCCACAGACCTGGGGGCTGCGGGCTTTCCTGCTGCCTTCAGCCTCAAAGCCACCCTTTCCCACTTGGCGCTGCGCCATGCACAAAAATGGCCATACGGCTGGAGATGGGTCCCCCGCCCAAAGAGCCAGCAGGGAAAACTATGCCTTGTTCTAAAGCTCTTTGGGAACTGCTTGCGTAGCTCCACAGACGTGGGGGCTGCGGGCTTTCCTGCTGCCTTTAGCCTCGACACCACCCTTTCCCACTTGGCACCGCGCCAGGCACAAAAATGGCCGTACGGCTGGAGATGGGTCCCCCGTCCGAAGAGCCAGCAGGGAAAATTATGCCTTGTTCTAAAGCTCTTTGGGAACCGCTTGCTTGGCCCCACAGACCTGGGGGCTGCAGGCTTTGCTGCTGCCTTCAGCCTCGACACCACCCTTTCCCACTTGGCGCCCTATCAAGAACAAAAATGGCCTATGGCTGGAGATGGGTCCCATGCCCTAAGAGCCAGCTGGGAAAACTATGCCTTGTTCTAAAGCTCTTTGGGAACCGCTTGCGTAGCACCACAGACCTGGGGGCTGCAGTCTTTGCTCCTGCCTTCAGCCTCAAAGCCACCCTTTCCCACCTGGCGCCGCGCCAGGCTCAAAAATGGCCATACGGCTGGAGATGGGTCCCCCACCCAAAGAGCCAGCAGGGAAAACTATGCCTTGTTCTAAAGCTCTTTGGGAACCGCTTGCGTAGCCCCACAGACCTGGGGGCTGCAGGCTTTCCTGCTGTCTTCAGCCTCAAAGCCACCCTTTCCCACTTGGCGCCCTATCAGGCACAAAAATGGCCTATGGGTGGAGATGGGTCCCATGCCCAAAGAGCCAGCAGGGAAAACTATGCCTTGTTCTAAAGCTCTTTGGGAACCGCTTGCGTAGCCCCACACACGTGGGGGCTGCGGGCTTTCCTGCTGCCTTCAGCCTCGATACCACCATTTCCCACTTGGCGCTGCGCCATGCACAAAAATGGCCATAAGGCTGGAGATGGGTCCCCCGCCCAAAGAGCCAGCAGGGAAAACTATGCCTTGTTCTAAAGCTCTTTGGGAACCGCTTGCGTAGCCCCACAGACCTGGGGGCTGCGGGCTTTCCTGCTGCCTTTAGCCTCGACACCACCCTTTCCCTCTTGGCGCCGGGCCAGGCACAAAAATGGCCATATGGCTGGAGATGGGTCCCATGCCCAAAGAGCCAGCAGGGAAAACTATGCCTTGTTCTAAAGCTCTTTGGGAACCGCTTGCGTAGCCCCACAGACCTGGGGGCTGCGGGCTTTGCTGCTGCCTTCAGCCTCAAAGCCACCCTTTCCCACTTGGCGCCGCGCCAGGCACAAAAATGGCCATACGGTTGGAGATGGGTCCCCCGCCCAAAGAGCCAGCAGGGAAAACTATGCCTTGTTCTAAAGCTCTTTGGGAACCGCTTGCTTGGCCCCACAGACCTGGGTGCTGCAGGCTTTGCTGCTGCCTTCAGCCTCAACACCACCCTTTCCCACTTGGCGCCGGGCCAGGGACAAAAATGGCCATACGGCTGGAGATGGGTCCCCTGCCCAAAGAGCCAGCAGGGAAAACTATGCCTTGTTCTAAAGCTCTTTGGTGAACCGCTTGCGTAGCCCCACAGACGTGGGGGCTGCGGGCTTTCCTGCTGCCTTCAGCGTCAAAACCACCCTTTCCCACTACGCACCGCGCCAGGCACAAAAATGGCCATACGGCTGGAGATGGGTCCCCCGCCCAAAGAGCCAGCAGGGAAAACTATGCCTTGTTCTAAAGCTCTTTGGGAACCGCTTGCTTGGCCCCACAGACGTGGGGGCTGCGGGCTTTCCTGCTGCCTTCAGCCTCAAAACCACCCTATGCCACTACGCACCGCGTCAGGCACAAAAATAGCCATACGGCTGGAGATGGGTCCCCCACCCAAAGAGCCAGCAGGGAAAACTATGCCTTGTTCTAAAGCTCTTTGGGAACCGCTTGCGTAGCCCCACAGACCTGGGGGCTGCAGGCTTTCCTGCTGTCTTTAGCCTCAAACCACCCTTTCTCACTTGGCGCCCTATCAGGCCCAAAAATGGCCTATGGGTGGAGAGGGGTCCCATGCCCAAAGAGCCAGCAGGGAAAACTATGCCTTGTTCTAAAGCTCTTTGGGAACCGCTTGCGTAGCCCCACAGACCTGGGGGCTGCGGGCTTTCCTGCTGCCTTCAGCCTCAAAGCCACCCTTTCCCACTTGGCGCTGCGCCATGCACAAAAATGGCCATACGGCTGGAGATGGGTCCCCCGCCCAAAGAGCCAGCAGGGAAAACTATGCCTTGTTCTAAAGCTCTTTGGGAACTGCTTGCGTAGCTCCACAGACCTGGGGGCTGCGGGCTTTCCTGCTGCCTTTAGCCTCGACACCACCCTTTCCCACTTGGCACCGCGCCAGGCACAAAAATGGCCGTACGGCTGGAGATGGGTCCCCCGTCCGAAGAGCCAGCAGGGAAAATTATGCCTTGTTCTAAAGCTCTTTGGGAACCGCTTGCGTAGCCGCACAGACCTGGGGGCTGCGGGCTTTCCTGCTGCCTTCAGCCTCGACACCACCCTTTCCCACTTGGCGCCCTATCAAGAACAAAAATGGCCTATGGCTGGAGATGGGTCCCATGCCCAAAGAGCCAGCAGGGAAAACTATGCCTTGTTCTAAAGCTCTTTGGGAACCGCTTGCGTAGCCCCACAGACCTGGGGGCTGCGGGCTTTCCTGCTGCCTTTAGCCTCGACACCACCCTTTCCCACTTGGCCCCCGGCCAGGCACAAAAATGGCCATACGGCTGGAGATGGGTCCCCCGCCCAAAGAGCCAGCAGGGAAAATTATGCCTTGTTCTAAAGCTCTTTGGGAACCGCTTGCGTAGCCGCACAGACCTGGGGGCTGCGGGCTTTCCTGCTGCCTTTAGCCTCGACACCACCCTTTCCATCTTGGCTCCGCACAAGGCACAAAAATGGCCGTACGGCTGGAGATGGGTCCCCCGCCCAAAGAGCCAGCAGGGAAAACTATGCCTTGTTCTAAAGCTCTTTGGGAACCGCTTGCGTAGCCGCACAGACCTGGGGGCTGCGGGCTTTCCTGCTGCCTTCAGCCTCAAAGCCACCCTTTCCCACTTTGCGCCGCATCAGGCACAAAAATGGCCATACGGCTGGAGATGGGTCCCCCGCCCAAAGAGCCAGCAGGGAAAACTATGCCTTGTTCTAAAGCTCTTTGGGAACCGCTTGCGTAGCCCCACAGACCTGGGGGCTGCAGGCTTTCCTGCTGCCTTCAGCCTCAAAACCACCCTTTCCCACTACGCAACACGCCAGGCATAAAAATAGCCATACGACTGGAGATGGGTCCCCCGCCCAAAGAGCCAGCAGGGAAAACTATGCCTTGTTCTAAAGCTCTTTGGGAACCGCTTGCGTAGCCCCACAGACCTTGGGGCTGCGGGCTTTCCTGCTGCCTTCAGCCTCGACAGCACCCTTTCCCACTTGGCTTCGCGCCAGGCACAAAAATGGCCTATGGCTGGAGATGGGTCCCATGCCCTAAGAGCCAGCTGGGAAAACTATGCCTTGTTCTAAAGCTCTTTGGGAACCGCTTGCGTAGCACCACAGACCTGGGGGCTGCAGGCTTTGCTCCTGCCTTCAGCCTCAAAGCCACCCTTTCCCACCTGGCGCCGCGCCAGGCTCAAAAATTGCCATACGGCTGGAGATGGGTCCCCCCGCCCAGAGAGCCAGCAGCGAAAACTATGCCTTGTTCTAAAGCTCTTTGGGAACCGCTTGCTTGGCCCCACAGACCTGGGGGCTGCGGGCTTTCCTGCTGTCTTCAGCCTCAAAGCAACCCTTTCCCACTTGGCGCCCTATCAAGCACAAAAATGGCCTATGGCTGGAGATGGGTCCCATGCCCAAAGAGCCAGCAGGGAAAACTATGCCTTGTTCTAAAGCTCTTTGGGAACCGCTTGCGTAGCCCCACACACCTGGGGGCTGCGGGCTTTCCTGCTGCCTTCAGCCTCAAAACCACCCTTTCCCACTTGGCCCCCGGCCAGGCACAAAAATGGCCATACGGCTGGAGATGGGTCCCCCGCCCAAAGAGCCAGCAGGGAAAACTATGCCTTGTTCTAAAGCTCTTTGGGAACCGCTTGCGTAGCCGCACAGACCTGGGGGCTGCGGGCTTTCCTGCTGCCTTCAGCCTCAAAGCCACCCTTTCCCACTTTGCGCCGCATCAGGCACAAAAATGGCCATACGGCTGGAGATGGGTCCCCCGCCCAAAGAGCCAGCAGGGAAAACTATGCCTTGTTCTAAAGCTCTTTGGGAACCGCTTGCGTAGCCCCACAGACCTGGGGGCTGCAGGCTTTCCTGCTGCCTTCAGCCTCAAAACCACCCTTTCCCACTACGCAACACGCCAGGCATAAAAATAGCCATACGACTGGAGATGGGTCCCCCGCCCAAAGAGCCAGCAGGGAAAACTATGCCTTGTTCTAAAGCTCTTTGGGAACCGCTTGCGTAGCCCCACAGACCTTGGGGCTGCGGGCTTTCCTGCTGCCTTCAGCCTCGACAGCACCCTTTCCCACTTGGCTTCGCGCCAGGCACAAAAATGGCCTATGGCTGGAGATGGGTCCCATGCCCTAAGAGCCAGCTGGGAAAACTATGCCTTGTTCTAAAGCTCTTTGGGAACCGCTTGCGTAGCACCACAGACCTGGGGGCTGCAGGCTTTGCTCCTGCCTTCAGCCTCAAAGCCACCCTTTCCCACCTGGCGCCGCGCCAGGCTCAAAAATTGCCATACGGCTGGAGATGGGTCCCCCGCCCAGAGAGCCAGCAGCGAAAACTATGCCTTGTTCTAAAGCTCTTTGGGAACCGCTTGCTTGGCCCCACAGACCTGGGGGCTGCGGGCTTTCCTGCTGTCTTCAGCCTCAAAGCAACCCTTTCCCACTTGGCGCCCTATCAAGCACAAAAATGGCCTATGGCTGGAGATGGGTCCCATGCCCAAAGAGCCAGCAGGGAAAACTATGCCTTGTTCCTCTTTGGGAACCGCTTGCGTAGCCCCACACACCTGGGGGCTGCGGGCTTTCCTGCTGCCTTCAGCCTCAAAACCACCCTTTCCCACTTGGCCCCCGGCCAGGCACAAAAATGGCCATACGGCTGGAGATGGGTCCCCCCGCCCAAAGAGCCAGCAGGGAAAACTATGCCTTGTTCTAAAGCTCTTTGGGAAACGCTTGCGTAGCCCCACAGACCTGGGGGCTGCGGGCTTTGCTGCTGCCTTCAGCCTCAAAACCACCCTTTCCCACTTGGCGCTGCGCCAGGCACAAAAATGGCCATACGGCTGGAGATGGGTCCCCCGCCCAAAGAGCCAGCAGGGAAAATTATGCCTTGTTCTAAAGCTCTTTGGGAACCGCTTGCGTAGCCCCACAGACCTGGGGGCTGCGGGCTTTCCTGCTGCCTTTAGCCTCGACACAACCCTTTCCCACTTGGCCCCGCGCCAGGCTCAAAAATGGCCATACGGCTGGAGATGGGTCCCATGCCCAAAGAGCCAGCAGGGAAAACTATGCCTTGTTCTAAAGCTCTTTGGAACCGCTTGCGTAGCCGCACAGACCTGGGGGCTGCGGGCTTTCCTGCTGCCTTCAAAGCCTCAAAGCCACCCTTTCCCACTGGGCGCCGGGCCAGGCACAAAAATGGCCTATGGCTGGAGATGGGTCCCCCGAACAAAGAGCCATCAGGGGAAAACTATGCCTTGTTTCTAAAGCTCTTTGGGAGCTGCTTGCATAGCCCCACAGACCTGGGGGCTGCAGGCTTTCTGCTGCCTTCAGCTCAAAGCCACCCTTTCCCACTTGGCGCCCTATCAAGCACAAAAATGGCCTATGGGTGGAGATGGGGTCCCATGCCCAAAGAGCCAGCAGGGAAAACTATGCCTTGTTCTAAAGCTCTTTGGGAACCGCTTGCTTGGCCCCACAGACGTGGGGGCTGCGGGCTTTCCTGCTGCCTTCAGCCTCGACACCACCCTTTTCCACACTTGGCGCCGCGCCAGGCACAAAAATGGCCATACGGCTGGAGATGGGTCCCCCGCCCAAAGAGCCAGCAAGGGAAAACTATGCCTTGTTCTAAAGCTCTTTGGAACCGCTTGCGTAGCCCCACAGACCTGGGGGCTGCGGGCTTTCCTGCTGCCTTCAGCCTCAAAACCACCCTTTCCCACTTGGCAACTGCTCCAGGCTCAAAAATGGCCATACGGCTGGAGATGGGTCCCCCGCCCAGAGAGCCAGCAGGGAAAACTATGCCTTGTTCTAAAGCTCTTTGGAACCGCTTGCGTAGCCCCACAGACCTGGGGCTGCGGGCTTTGCTGCTGCCTTCAGCCTCAAAGCCACCCTTTCCCACTTGGCGCCGGGCCAGGCACAAAAATGGCCATACGGCTGGAGATGGGTCCCCGCCCAAAGAGCCAGCAGGGAAAACTATCGCCCTTGTTCTAAAGCTCTTTGGGAACCGCTTGCTTGGCCCCACAAACTTGGGGACTGCAGTCTTTGCTGCTGCGTTCAGCCTCAACACCACCCTTTCCCACTACGCACCGCGCCAGGCACAAAAATGGCCATTACGGCTGGGAGATGGGTCCCCTGCCAAAAGAGCCAGCAGGGAAAAACTATGCCTTGTTCTAAAGCTCTTTGGGAACCGCTTGCGTAGCCCCACAGACCTGGGGGCTGCGGGCTTTCCTGCTGCCTTCAGGCTCGACACCACCCTTTCCCACTTGGCGCTGCGCCAGGCTCAAAAATGGCCATACGGCTGGAGATGGGTCCCCCGCCAAAGAGCCAGCAGGGAAAACTATGCCTTGTTCTAAAGCTCTTTGGGAACCGCTTGCGTAGCCCCACAGACCTGGGGGCTGCGGGCTTTGCTGCTGCCTTCAGCCTCAAAGCCACCCTTTCCCACTTGGCGCCGCGCCAGGCACAAAAATGGCCTATGGCTGGAGATGGGTCCCATGCCCAAAGAGCCAGCAAGGGGAAAACTATGCCTTGTTCTAAAGCTCTTTGGGAACCGCTTGCTTGGCCCAGAGACGTGGGGGCTGCGGGCTTCCTGCTGCCTTCAGCCTCGACACCACCCTTTCCCACTGGCACTGCTCCAGGCTCAAAAATGGCCATATGGCTGGAGATGGGTCCCCCGCCAAAGAGCCAGCAGGGAAAACTATGCCTTGTTCTAAAGCTCTTTGGGAACCGCTTGCTTGGCCCCACAGACGTGGGGGGCTGCGGGCTTTCCTGCTGCCTTCAGCCTCAAAACCACCCTATGCCACTACGCACCGTGCCAGGCACAAAAATAGCCATACGTCTGGAGATGGGTCCCCCACCCAAAGAGCCAGCAGGGAAAACTATGCCTTGTTCTAAAGCTCTTTGGGAACCGCTTGCGTAGCCCCACAGACGTGGGGGCTGCGGGCTTTCCTGCTGCCTTCAGCCTCGACACCACCCTTTCCCACTTGGCACTGCTCCAGGCTCAAAAATGGCCATATGGCTGGAGATGGGTCCCCCGCCCAAAGAGCCAGCAGGGAAAACTATGCCTTGTTCTAAAGCTCTTTGGGAACCGCTTGCTTGGCCCCACAGACGTGGGGGCTGCGGGCTTTCCTGCTGCCTTCAGCCTCAAAACCACCCTATGCCACTACGCACCGTGCCAGGCACAAAAATAGCCATACGTCTGGAGATGGGTCCCCCACCCAAAGAGCCAGCAGGGAAAACTATGCCTTGTTCTAAAGCTCTTTGGGAACCGCTTGCGTAGCCCCACAGACCTGGGGGCTGCGGGCTTTCCTGCTGCCTTCAGCCTCGACACCACCCTTTCCCACTTGGCGCCGCGCCAGGCACAAAAATGGCCATACGGCTGGAGATGGGTCCCCCGCCCAAAGAGCCAGCAGGGAAAACTATGCCTTGTTCTAAAGCTCTTTGGGAACCGCTTGCGTAGCCCCACAGACCTGGGGGCTGCAGGCTTTCCTGCTGTCTTCAGCCTCAAAGCCACCCTTTCCCACTTGGCGCCCTATCAGGCACAAAAATGGCCTATGGGTGGAGATGGGTCCCATGCCCAAAGAGCCAGCAGGGAAAACTATGCCTTGTTCTAAAGCTCTTTGGGAACCGCTTGCGTAGCCCCACAGACGTGGGGGCTGCGGGCTTTCCTGCTGCCTTCAGCCTCGATACCACCATTTCCCACTTGGCGCTGCGCCATGCACAAAAATGGCCATAAGGCTGGAGATGGGTCCCCCGCCCAAAGAGCCAGCAGGGAAAACTATGCCTTGTTCTAAAGCTCTTTGGGAACCGCTTGCGTAGCCCCACAGACCTGGGGGCTGCGGGCTTTCCTGCTGCCTTTAGCCTCGACACCACCCTTTCCCTCTTGGCGCCGGGCCAGGCACAAAAATGGCCATATGGCTGGAGATGGGTCCCATGCCCAAAGAGCCAGCAGGGAAAACTATGCCTTGTTCTAAAGCTCTTTGGGAACCGCTTGCGTAGCCCCACAGACCTGGGGGCTGCGGGCTTTGCTGCTGCCTTCAGCCTCAAAGCCACCCTTTCCCACTTGGCGCCGCGCCAGGCACAAAAATGGCCATACGGCTGGAGATGGGTCCCCCGCCCAAAGAGCCAGCAGGGAAAACTATGCCTTGTTCTAAAGCTCTTTGGGAACCGCTTGCTTGGCCCCACAGACCTGGGTGCTGCAGGCTTTGCTGCTGCCTTCAGCCTCAACACCACCCTTTCCCACTTGGCGCCGGGCCAGGGACAAAAATGGCCATACGGCTGGAGATGGGTCCCCTGCCCAAAGAGCCAGCAGGGAAAACTATGCCTTGTTCTAAAGCTCTTTGGTGAACCGCTTGCGTAGCCCCACAGACGTGGGGGCTGCGGGCTTTCCTGCTGCCTTCAGCGTCAAAACCACCCTTTCCCACTACGCACCGCGCCAGGCACAAAAATGGCCATACGGCTGGAGATGGGTCCCCCGCCCAAAGAGCCAGCAGGGAAAACTATGCCTTGTTCTAAAGCTCTTTGGGAACCGCTTGCTTGGCCCCACAGACGTGGGGGCTGCGGGCTTTCCTGCTGCCTTCAGCCTCAAAACCACCCTATGCCACTACGCACCGCGTCAGGCACAAAAATAGCCATACGGCTGGAGATGGGTCCCCCACCCAAAGAGCCAGCAGGGAAAACTATGCCTTGTTCTAAAGCTCTTTGGGAACCGCTTGCGTAGCCCCACAGACCTGGGGGCTGCAGGCTTTCCTGCTGTCTTTAGCCTCAAACCACCCTTTCTCACTTGGCGCCCTATCAGGCCCAAAAATGGCCTATGGGTGGAGAGGGGTCCCATGCCCAAAGAGCCAGCAGGGAAAACTATGCCTTGTTCTAAAGCTCTTTGGGAACCGCTTGCGTAGCCCCACAGACCTGGGGGCTGCGGGCTTTCCTGCTGCCTTCAGCCTCAAAGCCACCCTTTCCCACTTGGCGCTGCGCCATGCACAAAAATGGCCATACGGCTGGAGATGGGTCCCCCGCCCAAAGAGCCAGCAGGGAAAACTATGCCTTGTTCTAAAGCTCTTTGGGAACTGCTTGCGTAGCTCCACAGACCTGGGGGCTGCGGGCTTTCCTGCTGCCTTTAGCCTCGACACCACCCTTTCCCACTTGGCACCGCGCCAGGCACAAAAATGGCCGTACGGCTGGAGATGGGTCCCCCGTCCGAAGAGCCAGCAGGGAAAATTATGCCTTGTTCTAAAGCTCTTTGGGAACCGCTTGCGTAGCCGCACAGACCTGGGGGCTGCGGGCTTTCCTGCTGCCTTCAGCCTCGACACCACCCTTTCCCACTTGGCGCCCTATCAAGAACAAAAATGGCCTATGGCTGGAGATGGGTCCCATGCCCAAAGAGCCAGCAGGGAAAACTATGCCTTGTTCTAAAGCTCTTTGGGAACCGCTTGCGTAGCCCCACAGACCTGGGGGCTGCGGGCTTTCCTGCTGCCTTTAGCCTCGACACCACCCTTTCCCACTTGGCCCCCGGCCAGGCACAAAAATGGCCATACGGCTGGAGATGGGTCCCCCGCCCAAAGAGCCAGCAGGGAAAATTATGCCTTGTTCTAAAGCTCTTTGGGAACCGCTTGCGTAGCCGCACAGACCTGGGGGCTGCGGGCTTTCCTGCTGCCTTTAGCCTCGACACCACCCTTTCCATCTTGGCTCCGCACAAGGCACAAAAATGGCCGTACGGCTGGAGATGGGTCCCCCGCCCAAAGAGCCAGCAGGGAAAACTATGCCTTGTTCTAAAGCTCTTTGGGAACCGCTTGCGTAGCCGCACAGACCTGGGGGCTGCGGGCTTTCCTGCTGCCTTCAGCCTCAAAGCCACCCTTTCCCACTTTGCGCCGCATCAGGCACAAAAATGGCCATACGGCTGGAGATGGGTCCCCCGCCCAAAGAGCCAGCAGGGAAAACTATGCCTTGTTCTAAAGCTCTTTGGGAACCGCTTGCGTAGCCCCACAGACCTGGGGGCTGCAGGCTTTCCTGCTGCCTTCAGCCTCAAAACCACCCTTTCCCACTACGCAACACGCCAGGCATAAAAATAGCCATACGACTGGAGATGGGTCCCCCGCCCAAAGAGCCAGCAGGGAAAACTATGCCTTGTTCTAAAGCTCTTTGGGAACCGCTTGCGTAGCCCCACAGACCTTGGGGCTGCGGGCTTTCCTGCTGCCTTCAGCCTCGACAGCACCCTTTCCCACTTGGCTTCGCGCCAGGCACAAAAATGGCCTATGGCTGGAGATGGGTCCCATGCCCTAAGAGCCAGCTGGGAAAACTATGCCTTGTTCTAAAGCTCTTTGGGAACCGCTTGCGTAGCACCACAGACCTGGGGGCTGCAGGCTTTGCTCCTGCCTTCAGCCTCAAAGCCACCCTTTCCCACCTGGCGCCGCGCCAGGCTCAAAAATTGCCATACGGCTGGAGATGGGTCCCCCGCCCAGAGAGCCAGCAGCGAAAACTATGCCTTGTTCTAAAGCTCTTTGGGAACCGCTTGCTTGGCCCCACAGACCTGGGGGCTGCGGGCTTTCCTGCTGTCTTCAGCCTCAAAGCAACCCTTTCCCACTTGGCGCCCTATCAAGCACAAAAATGGCCTATGGCTGGAGATGGGTCCCATGCCCAAAGAGCCAGCAGGGAAAACTATGCCTTGTTCTAAAGCTCTTTGGGAACCGCTTGCGTAGCCCCACACACCTGGGGGCTGCGGGCTTTCCTGCTGCCTTCAGCCTCAAAACCACCCTTTCCCACTTGGCCCCCGGCCAGGCACAAAAATGGCCATACGGCTGGAGATGGGTCCCCCGCCCAAAGAGCCAGCAGGGAAAACTATGCCTTGTTCTAAAGCTCTTTGGGAAACGCTTGCGTAGCCCCACAGACCTGGGGGCTGCGGGCTTTGCTGCTGCCTTCAGCCTCAAAACCACCCTTTCCCACTTGGCGCTGCGCCAGGCACAAAAATGGCCATACGGCTGGAGATGGGTCCCCCGCCCAAAGAGCCAGCAGGGAAAATTATGCCTTGTTCTAAAGCTCTTTGGGAACCGCTTGCGTAGCCCCACAGACCTGGGGGCTGCGGGCTTTCCTGCTGCCTTTAGCCTCGACACAACCCTTTCCCACTTGGCCCCGCGCCAGGCTCAAAAATGGCCATACGGCTGGAGATGGGTCCCATGCCCAAAGAGCCAGCAGGGAAAACTATGCCTTGTTCTAAAGCTCTTTGGGAACCGCTTGCGTAGCCGCACAGACCTGGGGGCTGCGGGCTTTCCTGCTGCCTTCAAGCCTCAAAGCCACCCTTTCCCACTGGGCGCCGGGCCAGGCACAAAAATGGCCTATGGCTGGAGATGGGTCCCCCGAACAAAGAGCCATCAGGGAAAACTATGCCTTGTTCTAAAGCTCTTTGGGAGCTGCTTGCATAGCCCCACAGACCTGGGGGCTGCAGGCTTTCCTGCTGCCTTCAGCCTCAAAGCCACCCTTTCCCACTTGGCGCCCTATCAAGCACAAAAATGGCCTATGGGTGGAGATGGGTCCCATGCCCAAAGAGCCAGCAGGGAAAACTATGCCTTGTTCTAAAGCTCTTTGGGAACCGCTTGCTTGGCCCCACAGACGTGGGGGCTGCGGGCTTTCCTGCTGCCTTCAGCCTCGACACCACCCTTTCCCACTTGGCGCCGCGCCAGGCACAAAAATGGCCATACGGCTGGAGATGGGTCCCCCGCCCAAAGAGCCAGCAGGGAAAACTATGCCTTGTTCTAAAGCTCTTTGGGAACCGCTTGCGTAGCCCCACAGACCTGGGGGCTGCGGGCTTTCCTGCTGCCTTCACCCTCAAAACCACCCTTTCCCACTTGGCACTGCTCCAGGCTCAAAAATGGCCATACGGCTGCAGATGGGTCCCCCGCCCAGAGAGCCAGCAGGGAAAACTATGCCTTGTTCTAAAGCTCTTTGGGAACCGCTTGCGTAGCCCCACAGACCTGGGGGCTGCGGGCTTTGCTGCTGCCTTCAGCCTCAAAGCCACCCTTTCCCACTTGGCGCCGGGCCAGGCACAAAAATGGCCATACGGCTGGAGATGGGTCCCCCGCCCAAAGAGCCAGCAGGGAAAACTATGCCTTGTTCTAAAGCTCTTTGGGAACCGCTTGCTTGGCCCCACAAACTTGGGGACTGCAGTCTTTGCTGCTGCGTTCAGCCTCAACACCACCCTTTCCCACTACGCACCGCGCCAGGCACAAAAGGGTCCCCTGCCAAAAGAGCCAGCAGGAAAAACTATGCCTTGTTCTAAAGCTCTTTGGGACCGCTTGCGTAGCCCCACAGACCTGGGGGCTGCGGGCTTTCCTGCTGCCTTCAGGCTCGACACCACCCTTTCCCACTTGGCGCTGCGCCAGGCTCAAAAATGGCCATACGGCTGGAGATGGGTCCCCCGCCCAAAGAGCCAGCAGGGAAAACTATGCCTTGTTCTAAAGCTCTTTGGGAACCGCTTGCGTAGCCCCACAGACCTGGGGGCTGCGGGCTTTGCTGCTGCCTTCAGCCTCAAAGCCACCCTTTCCCACTTGGCGCCGCGCCAGGCACAAAAATGGCCTATGGCTGGAGATGGGTCCCATGCCCAAAGAGCCAGCAGGGAAAACTATGCCTTGTTCTAAAGCTCTTTGGGAACCGCTTGCTTGGCCCCAGAGACGTGGGGGGCTGCGGGCTTTCCTGCTGCCTTCAGCCTCGACACCACCCTTTCCCACTTGGCACTGCTCCAGGCTCAAAAATGGCCATATGGCCTGGAGATGGGTCCCCCGCCCAAAGAGCCAGCAGGGAAAACTATGCCTTGTTCTAAAGCTCTTTGGGAACCGCTTGCTTGGCCCCACAGACGTGGGGGCTGCGGGCTTTCCTGCTGCCTTCAGCCTCAAAACCACCCTATGCCACTACGCACCGTGCCAGGCACAAAAATAGCCATACGTCTGGAGATGGGTCCCCCACCCAAAGAGCCAGCAGGGAAAACTATGCCTTGTTCTACAAGCTCTTTGGGAACCGCTTGCGTAGCCCCACAGACGTGGGGGCTGCGGGCTTTCCTGCTGCCTTCAGCCTCGACACCACCCTTTCCCACTTGGCACTGCTCCAGGCTCAAAAATGGCCATATGGCTGGAGATGGGTCCCCCGCCCAAAGAGCCAGCAGGGAAAACTATGCCTTGTTCCTAAAGCTCTTTGGGAACCGCTTGCTTGGCCCCACAGACGTGGGGGCTGCGGGCTTTGCCTGCTGCCTTCAGCCTCAAAACCACCCTATGCCACTACGCACCGTGCCAGGCACAAAAATAGCCATACGTCTGGAGATGGGTCCCCCACCCAAAGAGCCAGCAGGGAAAACTATGCCTTGTTCTAAAGCTCTTTGGGGAACCGCTTGCGTAGCCCCACAGACCTGGGGGCTGCGGGCTTTCCTGCTGCCTTCAGCCTCGACACCACCCTTTCCCACTTGGCGCCGCGCCAGGCACAAAAATGGCCATACGGCTGGAGATGGGTCCCCCGCCCAAAGAGCCAGCAGGAAAACTATGCCTTGTTCTAAAGCTCTTTGGGAACCGCTTGCGTAGCCCCACAGACCTGGGGGCTGCAGGCTTTCCTGCTGTCTTCAGCCTCAAGCCACCCTTCCCACTTGGCGCCCTAATCAGGCACAAAAATGGCCTATGGGTGGAGATGGGTCCCAATGCCCAAAGAGCCAGCAGGGAAAACTATGCCTTGTTCTAAAGCTCTTTGGAGGAACCGCTTGCGTAGCCCCACAGACGTGGGGGCTGCGGGCTTTCCTGCTGCTCTCAGCCTCGATACCACCATTTCCCACTTGGCGCTGCGCCATGCACAAAAATGGCCATAAGGCTGGAGATGGGTCCCCCGCCCAAAGAGCCAGCAGGGAAAACTATGCCTTGTTCTAAAGCTCTTTGGGAACCGCTTGCGTAGCCCCACAGACCTGGGGGCTGCGGGCTTTCCTGCTGCCTTTAGCCTCGACACACCCCTTTCCCTCTTGGCGCCGGGCCAGGCACAAAAATGGGCCATATGGCTGGAGATGGGTCCCATGCCCAAAGAGCCAGCAGGGAAAACTATGCCTTGTTCTAAAGCTCTTTGGGAACCGCTTGCGTAGCCCCACAGACCTGGGGGCCTGCGGGGCTTTGCTGCTGCCTTCAGCCTCAAAGCCACCCTTTCCCACTTGGCGCCGCGCCAGGCACAAAAATGGCCATACGGCTGGAGATGGGTCCCCCGCCCAAAGAGCCAGCAGGGAAAACTATGCCTTGTTCTTAAAGCTCTGTTGGGAACCGCTTGCTTGGCCCCACAGAGCCTGGGTGCTGCAGTCTTTGCTGCTGCCTTCAGCCTCAACACCACCCTTTCCCACTTGGGCGCCGGGCCAGGGACAAAAATGGCCATACGGCTGGAGATGGGTCCCCTGCCCAAAGAGCCAGCAGGGAAAACTATGCCTTGTTCTAAAGCTCTTGGTGAACCGCTTGCGTAGCCCCACAGACGTGGGGGCTGCGGGCTTTCCGTGCTGCCTTCAGCCTCAAAACCACCCTTTCCCACTACGCACCGCGCCAGGCACAAAAATGGCCATACGGCTGGTGATGGGTCCCCCCGCCCAAAGAGCCAGCAGGGAAAACTATGCCTTGTTCTAAAGCTCTTTGGGAACCGCTTGCTTGGCCCCACAGACGTGGGGGCTGCGGGCTTTCCTGCTGCCTTCAGCTCAAAACCACCCTATGCCACTACGCACCGCGTCAGGCACAAAAATAGCCATACGGCTGGAGATGGGTCCCCCAGCCCAAAGAGCCAGCAGGGAAAACTATGCCCTTGTTCTAAAGCTCTTTGGGAACCGCTTGCGTAGCCCCACAGACCTGGGGGCTGCAGGCTTTCCTGCTGTCTTTAGCCTCAAACCACCCTTTCTCACTTGGCGCCCTATCAGGCACAAAATGGCCTATGGGTGGAGAGGGGTCCCATGCCCAAAGAGCCAGCAGGGAAAACTATGCCTTGTTCTAAAGCTCTTTGGGAACGCTTGCGTAGCCCCACAGACCTGGGGGCTGCGGGCTTTCCCTGCTGCCTTCAGCCTCAAAGCCACCCTTTCCCCACTTGGCGCTGCGCCATGCACAAAAATGGCCATACGGCTGGAGATGGGTCCCCCGCCCAAAGAGCCAGCAGGGAAAACTATGCCTTGTTCTAAAGCTCTTTGGGAACTGCTTGCGTAGCTCCACAGACCTGGGGGCTGCGGGCTTTCCTGCTGCCTCTTAGCCTCGACACCACCCTTTCCACTTGGCACCGCCGCCAGGCACAAAAATGGCCGTACGGCTGGAGATGGGTCCCCCGTCCGAAGAGCCAGCAGGGAAAATTATGCCTTGTTCTAAAGCTCTTTGGGAACCGCTTGCGTAGCCGCATCAGACCTGGGGCTGCGGCTTTCCTGCTGCCTTCAGCCTCGACACCACCCTTTCCCACTTGGCGCCCTATCAAGAACAACAATGGCGCTATGGCTGGAGATGGGTCCCATGCCAAAGAGCCAGCAGGGAAAACTATGCCTTTGTTCTAAGCTCTTTGGGAAACCGCTTTGCGTAGCCCCACAGACCTGGGGGGCTGCGCGGCTTTCCTGCTGCCTTTAGCCTCGACACCACCCTTTTCCCACTTGGCCCCCGGCCAGGCACAAAAATGGCCATACGGCTGGAGATGGGTCCCCCGCCCAAAGAGCCAGCAGGGAAAATTATGCCTTGTTCTAAAGCTCTTTGGGAACCGCTTGCGTAGCCCCACAGACCTGGGGGCTGCGGGCTTTGCTGCTGCCTTCAGCCTCAAAGCCACCCTTTCCCACTTGGCGCCGGGCCAGGCACAAAAATGGCCATACGGCTGGAGATGGGTCCCCCGCCCAAAGAGCCAGCAGGGAAAACTATGCCTTGTTCTAAAGCTCTTTGGGAACCGCTTGCTTGGCCCCACAAACTTGGGGACTGCAGTCTTTGCTGCTGCGTTCAGCCTCAACACCACCCTTTCCCACTACGCACCGCGCCAGGCACAAAAATGGCCATACGGCTGGAGATGGGTCCCCTGCCAAAAGAGCCAGCAGGGAAAACTATGCCTTGTTCTAAAGCTCTTTGGGAACCGCTTGCGTAGCCCCACAGACCTGGGGGCTGCGGGCTTTCCTGCTGCCTTCAGGCTCGACACCACCCTTTCCCACTTGGCGCTGCGCCAGGCTCAAAAATGGCCATACGGCTGGAGATGGGTCCCCCGCCCAAGGAGCCAGCAGGGCGCAAAAATTAACCTCTGGTTGCCGGGAGAGCAGCGAATGACTAGGGCAGAAGTGTTAGTGGGTGCCTCACGTACTAACCTCCTAGGATTTGACGTACTGCGTGGGCGAATGTGGAAACTCCCAGATGGAACTGTGTGGAGTTTTGCAGGACGCAAAAAAGGATTAGACACAGTTAAATTGGGGCTATTAGAAACATCTATACTTTTACCTCCTTCTAAAATTACCAACGTCCGACAGTACCCACTGCCTGCAGCTGCACTTGCAGGAGCAGACGGGGTGGTATCAGATTTAGAAAAAAGAAACATCATTAAGAGGACTCACGCGCCTTATAATTCACCGGTGTGGCCAGTAAAGAAACCAAAAAGGCAATGGCGTTTCACAGTAGATTGCGGAAAATTAAATGCCAACACTGCACCCCTGACCGCTGTGGTTCCTAATATCGCGGAAATTGTGGCAATGATAAAAGGAGCTGCCCATGCTTGGGTGGCTGCCTTAGATGTTAAAGACATATTTTTTTTATGATTCTCCTCCTTGAGCAGGACAAAGCGCAGTTTGCATTCACATGGAAAGGAGTCCAATATACCTTTAACCGCTTTCCGCAAGGATACAAACATTCCCCCACTATTGCCCATAATGCTTTGGCTAAAGTGCTATCAGAGATTCCTGTTTCACAGGGATGTACGGTATACCAATATATTGACGACATCTTAATAGGGGGAGAGAGCCAAGAAAGTGTACAAGACATGATGCAAAACATCCGAAAAACATTATCAGATTTGGGATTGGAAATTCCCGACTCAAAGTGTCAGGGACCCGCACAGGAAGTTAAATTCCTGGGGGTCTGGTGGATTAAGGGAGCTGCTTCTGTCCCTCAGGATACCCTGAAAAAATAGAACATGGACAGAATCCTTCCAGCACGAAGGAGTTACAGCAAGTCCTGGGAACTTTAAGTTATTGGCGTAAACACATCCCTGGCTTTTCCATCATTGCTCGCCCCCTTTATTGTTTGCTCAAAAAAGGTAAATCCTGGGAGTCGACTGAACAACACACTAATGCACTAGAATTGCTAATAAAAGAGCTAAGGTTATTCCAACAACTTGGCCCCATACATCCAACTGACCCTGTCCACGTAGAATGGGGGCTCAGTGAACATGGTTCCCGTTGTAATTTATGCCAGAAGGGACCAGCAGGACCGGAGAGACCATTAGAATTTAGCTCTCACGCCTTTAATGATACTGAGAGCAGCTATTCAGACCTGGAGAAGGGTTTACTGTCCCTGGTGCGAGCATTGCAACGAGCAGAGCAGATAAGGAGAGAACAGAGTGTGATCTTTCCTGGGACCTTTTCGCCTCCCAGATGTGGTCCGTAAAGGGACAGCACCGCCAGCCAGCATTGCCCAGAAACCCACAGTTAGAAAGTTGTATGCTTATTTAGAAGGCATTAATGCTATCATGCCAGTCTCTGAAGGTAGTATCAAAGTATCCATGCTCCAGAAGGATAGAGATGGTGCCCTATTGTTCCAATCCCCACCAAACAGACCATCTCCAATCCAAGAAGCACCTCCTCTGAAAGCAGGCAGTGATCTTACAGGAGTGTGGTTTACTGGTGTGTCATCTCACCGTGAGAACAGCAAGTGGAAATACAAGGCCGTAGCACTGGAAGTAGCAACGGGGGAAAGAGCAATTGAAACAGGAGAAGGTAGGGCACAAGTAGGGGAACTCAGAGCCGTCCTACTAGCTGCACAACATGGAGCTACTTACATTTACACTGACTCATATGCTGTTTTTAAAGGAGCCACTGAATGGCTAGGACACTGGGCAGCCAATGATTGGCAGGTGAATAGAGTCCCAATCTGGGAGACAGACAGTTGGAAGCAACTGTTGGAAATAGGAGGACAGAGACCATTGCACATTGCTTGGGTAAAAGGCCACGATCGTTCAAACTCGATCACTGCTCAGTTCAACCAACAGGTAGATAGCCTCACGCGGCTACAACAAATTGACACTGTAGATGATGGTCGGGAATGGTTACATATTAAGCCTGGCCATACAGGCCGTGCTGATCTGTATCAGGAAGGTCTAGCCCGGGGGTGGCCTGTGTCGGTTAAGCTGTGCGAACAAGTAGTAACTGCCTGGTCACAATGTCGCCTACGACTCAGCAAAGATCATCCGAGTAAGGCGCCTCCCTTACACATGCGGGACAAGAAAATGTTGTGGCATTCATGGCAGATTGATTATATTGGGCCCTTGAGATCATCAGGTGGGAAAAGATATGTCCTAGTCGGAGTGGAGATTATCTCCAGCCTCAGTATGGCCACTGGCTTCAAATCAGCTGCTGGGGACAACACAGTGAAAGGCCTAAAAGGGTGGTTCAGCACACTTCCCCTTCCCGAGGAAATCCAAAGTGATAACGGTTCACACTTTACCGCTACAGTGGTACAAGATTGGGCCAAAGAAGAAGGGATTCGATGGGTATTTCATACTCCCTATTATCCTCAGGCTAATGGCATTGTTGAATGCACCAACGGATTGGTTAAGCGTTTTGCAAAAACTCATAAATCATAAGGGAAGGTGAAGAAGGCACCTTGCCCACCGAAATTCGAAAAGTAATATGGGATAACGCAATTGAGTTTGAGAGAAAATTTCAATCCTGGTGGTATCTGGTTAATTTCACCTACGATCCCACTGAGAGCAAAGCCACAGCTTTTGTCTTAACGATACGCAATGCCTCAGTATCCACCATATACCCAATCATCGCACTGGGGTTGAATCACCAAGGAGCTCTACTCTATCCAACACAGCACAGAGGTTGGGCACGACAAAATGAGACTAAATGGCAAACTGCTGATGTTGACGCATGCGTTTCACGAGACCAACAAGGATTCATTTGTGAGAGTAATACTCTCAAAGCACAAGACCTTTGTCTTGACACCAACCAGAATGCTTGTCACTTTGAGACACATCCCGATGAAACCCCAGAGACTGTGCTTGACTATATTGGGAAAGGGTGCGTTAGCATGAGGTCTCCCTGTAGTCTTGTATTATAGACGAGAAAGGCTTGAGACCATGGCCACTCTGGGTCTCTTTGACTACAAACAACAGGGAATAAAAAGGTGAAACTGAATAGCATCAATTCCATCTGCCAATTCGTCATTTTAGAATTTGGGCCTCCAAATAGCCATACATCATAAAAGTAGTATTATTGCCAGGTTCAATGTCAGGATTCCCTGGAGACATTCAAAGGTAGCGTAGGCCAATCCGTCTGTACAGCTCATCCAAGGTTCCTGTAAGACATAAAGGAAAAGAAAATCTGCTCGGTCTTATTCGACCGACGGGGTTAAAAAGAAGGTGCGGTCCACCGGGTGCTGATCCGGTGTATCTTCCCTGAACAATCCTTGGCTTCCCATGCATAGGGATTTTGGGGAGTAGCTAGCACCATTGGCACCGTCCCATTTTGAGGCATTTTCACTAGCACAGGTAGTCCAGGGTGAAATCTTCCGGGGTATTTTCCCGGTTCATTGACAGCCTTTGGCGAGATAATATTGGCAGGTACACAGAAAGCTTTCATTTTAGGACAGCCGTCTCCACTCCATTTGTTATTTAGTTGATAGATGGCATCATCCAATCGCAAATGCCAACCAGGTTCATGACTTTTTGCAAAACGCTTAACCAATCTATTGGTGCGTTCAACAATGCCATTAGCCTGGGGATAATAGGGAGTATGAAATACCCATCGAATCCCTTCTTCCTTGGCCCAATCTTCTACCACCGAAGCGGTAAAGTGTGAAACGTTTTCACTCTGGATTTCGTCGGGAAGGGGAAGTGTGCTGAACCACCCTGTTAGGCCTTTCACTGTGTTGTCCCTGGTAGCTGGTTTGAAACTGCTGGCCATACTGAGGCTGGAGATAATCTCCACTCCTACCAGGACATATCTTTTCCCACCTGATGATCTCAAGGGCCCAATATAATCAAGCTGCCATGAATGCCACAACGCTTTCTTGTCCCGCATGTGTAAGGGAGGCGCCTTACTCGGATGATCTTTGCTGAGTCGTAGGCGACATTGTGAACAGGCAGTTACTATTTGTTCGCACAGCTTAACCGACACAAGCCACCCACCTTCCCGACACAGGTCAGGACGGCCTGTGCGGCCACGTTTAACATGTAACGATTCAAGTAAGCGTTCCCATTCCCGACCATCATCTACAATGTCAATTTGTTGTAGCCGCGTGAGGCCATCTACCTGTTGGTTGAACTGAGCAGTGATCGAGTTTGAACGATCGTGGCCTTTTACCCAAGCAATGTGCAATGGTCTCTGTCCTCCTATTTCCAACAGTTGCTTCCAATTATCTGTCTCCCAAACTGGGACTCTATTCACCTGCCAATCGTTGGCTGCCCAGTGTCCTAGCCATTCAGTGGCTCCTTTAAAAACAGCATATGACTCAGCGTAAAAGGAGGTGGCTCCATGTTGTGCAGCTAGTAGGACAGCTCTGAGTTCCCCTACCCTCCCCTGTTTCAATTGCTCTTTCTCCCGTTGTTACTTCCAGTGCTACGGCCTTATATTTGCACTTATTTTTTTAACGGTGAGATGACGCACCAGTAAACCACACTCCTCTAAGATCACTGCTGTCCCTCAAAGGAGGTGCTTCTTGGATCGGAGATGGTCTGTTTGGTGGGGATTGGAACAATAGGGCACCATCTATATCCTTTGGTATCCTTGTGAAGTAGCCTTGGATACTTTAACACTGCCTTCAGAGACTGGCTTCATTTCATTAATGCCTTCTAAATAAGCATACCACTTTCGAACTGTAGCTCTCTGGGCAATGCCAGCTGGTGGTGGTGTTCCTTTAAGGACCACATCTGGGAGGCGAAAAGGTCCCAGGAAAGATCACACTCTGTTCTCTTCTTATCTGCTCTGCTCGTTGCAACGCTCGCACCAGGGACAGTAAACCCTTCTCCAGGTCTGAATAGCTGCATTCAGTATCATTGAAGGAGTGGGAGCAAAATTCTAATGGTCTCTCCGGTCCTGCTGGTCCCTTCTGCCATAAATTACAACGGGAACCATGTTCACTGAACCCCCATTCTACATGGACAGGGTCAGTTGGATGAATAGGACCAAGCTGTTGGAATAACCTTAGCTCCTTTATTAGTAATTGCAGAGCATTAGTGTGTTGTTCAGTCCACACCCAGGATTTACCCTTTTTTGGCAAGCTATGAAGGGGGCGAGCAATGATGGAAAAGCCAGGGATGTGTTTACGCCAATAACTTAAAGTTCCCAGGACCTGCTGTAACTCCTTCGTGCTGGAAGGATTCTGGCCATGTTCTATTTTTTCAGGGTATCCTGAGGGACAGAAGCAGCTCCCTTAATCCACCAGACCCCCAGGAATTTAACTTCCTGTGAGGGTCCCTGACACTTTGAGTCGGGAATTTCCAATCCCAAATCTGATAATGTTTTTCGGATGTTTTCCATCATGTCTTGTACACTTTCTTGGTTCTCTCCCCTATTAAGATGTCATCAATAATATATTGGTATACTGTACATCCCTGTGAAACAGGAATCTCTGATAGCACTTTAGCCAAAGCATTATGGGCAATAGTGGGGGAATGTTTGTATCCTTGCGGAAAACGGTTAAAGGTATATTGGACTCCTTTCCATGCGAATGCAAACTGCGCTTTGTCCTGCTCAAGGAGGGGAATCATAAAAAAATATGTCTTTAAAATCTAAGGCAACCCTCCAAGGATGGGCAGCTCCTTTTATCATTGTCACAATTTCCGCGATATTCGGAACCACAGCGGTCAGGGGTGCAGTGTTGGCATTTAATTTTCCGTAATCTACTGTGAACCGCCATTGCCTTTTTGGTTTCTTTACTGGCCACACCGGTGAAAAATAAGGCGAGTGAATCCTCTTAATGATGTCCCTTTTTTCTAAATCTGATACCAATCTGTCTGCTCCTGCAACAGCAGTTGCAGGCAGTGGATACTACAGGACAGCAGAGATTTTAGAGGGAGGGAAAAGTATGGAAGTTTCCAATAGACTCAATTTCACTGTGTCTATTACTTTTTCAAATCCTGCAAAACTCCACATTGTGGAGACATCATTAAGAACAGTCATTAAGAAACCCTCGGACGGCAGGCTTTCGCGACGCCTTCAGCCTCAAAACCACTCTTTCCCACTTGGCGCCGCGCCAGGCACAAAAATGGCCATACGGCTGGAGATCGTTCCCCTGCCAAAAGAGCCAGCAGGGAAAACTATGCCTTGTTCTAAAGCTCTTTGGGAACCGCTTGCGTAGCCCCACAGACCTGGGGGCTGCGGGCTTTCCTGCTGCCTTCAGCCTCAAAACCACCGTTTCCCACTTGGCGCCGCACCAGGCACAAAAATGGCCATATGGCTGGAGATGGGTCCCATGCCCAAAGAGCCAGCAGGGAAAACTATGCCTTGTTCTAAAGCTCTTTGGGAACCACTTGCGTAGCCCCACAGACCTGGGGGCTGTGGGCTTTCCTGCTGCCTTCAGCCTCGACACCACCCTTTCCCACTTGGCACTGCGCCAGGCGCAAAAATGGCCATGCGGCTGGAGATGGGTCCCCCGCCCAAAGAGCCAGCAGGGAAAATTATGCCTTGTTCTAAAGCTCTTTGGGAACCGCTTGCGTAGCCCCACAAACCTGGGGGCTGCAGGCTTTCCCGCTGCCTTCAGCCTCAAAACCACCCTTTCCCACTTGGCGCTGCGCCAGGCACAAAAATTGCCTATGGCTGGAGATGGGTCCCCCGCCCAAAGAGCCAGCAGGGAAAATTATGCCTTGTTCTAAAGCTCTTTGGGAACCACTTGCGTAGCCCCACAGACCTGGGGGCTGCGGGCTTTCTTGCTGCCTTCAGACTCGACACCACCCTTTCCCACTACGCACCGCGCCAGGCATAAAAATAGCCATACGACGGGATATGGGTCCCCCGCCCAGAGAGCCAGCAGGGAAAACTATGCCTTGTTCTAAAGCTCTTTGGGAACCGCTTGCGTAGCCCCACAGACCTGGGGGCTGCGGGCTTTCCTGCTGCCTTCAGCCTCGACAACACCCTTTCCCACTTGGCGCCGCACCAGGCACAAAAATGGCCATATGGCTGGAGATGGGTCCCATGCCCAAAGAGCCAGCAGGGAAAACTATGCCTTGTTCTAAAGCTCTTTGGGAACCACTTGCGTAGCCCCACAGACCTGGGGGCTGCGGGCTTTCCTGCTGCCTTCAGCGTCAAAACCACCCTATGCCACTACGCACCGCGCCAGGCATAAAAATAGCCATACGACGGGATATGGGTCCCCCGCCCAGAGAGCCAGCAGGGAATACTATGCCTTGTTCTAAAGCTCTTTGGGAACCGCTTGCGTAGCCCCACAGACCTGGGGGCTGCGGGCTTTCCTGCTGCCTTCAGCCTCAAAACCACCCTATGCCACTACGCACCGCGCCAGGCATAAAAATAGCCATACGACGGGATATGGGTCCCCCGCCCAGAGAGCCAGCAGGGAATACTATGCCTTGTTCTAAAGCTCTTTGGGAACCACTTGCGTAGCCCCACAGACCTGGGGGCTGCGGGCTTTCCTGCTGCCTTCAGCCTCAAAACCACCCTATGCCACTACGCACCGCGCCAGGCATAAAAATAGCCATACGACGGGATATGGGTCCCCCGCCCAGAGAGCCAGCAGGGAATACTATGCCTTGTTCTAAAGCTCTTTGGGAACCGCTTGCGTAGCCCAACAGACCTGGGGGCTGCGGGCTTTGCTGCTGCCTTCAGCCTCAAAGCCACCCTTTCCCACTTGGCGCTGCGCCAGGCACAAAAATGGCCTATGGCTGGAGATGGGTCCCCCGCCCAAAGAGCCAGCAGGGAAAATTATGCCTTGTTCTAAAGCTCTTTGGGAACCGCTTGCGTAGCCCCACAGACCTGGGGGCTGCGGGCTTTCCTGCTGCCTTCAGCCTCAAAACCACCCTTTCCCACTTGGCGCCGCGGTAGGCACAAAAATGGTCTATGGCTGGAGATGGGTCCCATGCCCAAAGACCCAGCAAGGAAAACTATGCCTTGTTCTAAAGCTCTTTGGGAACCGCTTGCGTAGCCCCACAGACCTGGGGGCTGCAGGCTTTGCTGCTGCCTTCAGCTTCGACAACACCCTTTCCCACTTGGCGCCGCACCAGGCACAAAAATGGCCATATGGCTGGAGATGGGTCCCCCGCCCAAAGAGCCAGCAGGGAAAACTATGCCTTGTTCTAAAGCTCTTTGGGAACCGCTTGCGTAGCCCCACAGACCTGGGGGCTGCAGGCTTTGCTGCTGCCTTCAGCCTCAAAACCACCCTTTCCCACTTGGCGCTGCGCCAGGCACAAAAATTGCCTATGGCTGGAGATGGGTCCCCCGCCCAAAGAGCCAGCAGGGAAAACTCTGCCTTGTTCTAAAGCTCTTTGGGAACCACTTGCGTAGCCCCACAGACCTGGGGGCTGCGGGCTTTCCTGCTGCCTTCAGCCTCGACACCACCCTTTCCCACTTGGCGCCGCGCCAGGCACAAAAATGGCCATACGGCTGGAGATGGTTCCCCCGCCCAAGGAGCCAGCAGGGAAAACTATGCCTTGTTCTAAAGCTCTTTGGGAACCGCTTGCGTAGCCCCACAGACCTGGGGGCTGTAGGCTTTCCTGCTGCCTTCAGCCTCAAAACCACCCTTTCCCACTTGGTGCCGCATCAGGCACAAAAATGGCCATATGGCTGGAGATGGGTCCCCTGCCCAAGGAGCCAGCAGGGAAAACTATGCCTTGTTCTAAAGCTCTTTGGGAACCGCTTGCGTAGCCCCACAGACCTGGGGGCTGCGGGCTTTCCTGCTGCCTTCAGCCTCAAAACCACCTTTTCCCACTTGGCGCCGCGCCAGGCATAAAAATGGCCATATGGCTGGATATGGGTCCCCCGCCCAAAGAGCCAGCAGGGAAAACTATGCCTTGTTCTAAAGCTCTTTGGGAACCACTTGCGTAGCCCCACAGACCTGGGGGCTGCGTGCTTTCCTGCTGCCTTCAGCCTCAAAGCCACCCTTTCCCACTTGGCGCCGCGCCAGGCACAAAAATGGCCATACGGCTGGAGATGGGTCCCCCGCCCAAAGAGCCAGCAGGGAAAATTATGCCTTGTTCTAAAGCTCTTTGGGAACCGCTTGCGTAGCCCCACAGACCTGGGGGCTGCGGGCTTTCCTGCTGCCTTCAGCCTCAAAACCACCCTTTCCGACTACGCACCGCGCCAGGCATAAAAATAGCCATACGACTGGAGATGGGTCCCCCGCCCAAAGAGCCAGCAGGGAAAACTATGCCTTGTTCTAAAGCTCTTTGGGAACCGCTTGCGTAGCCCCACAGACCTGGGGGCTGCAGGCTTCCCTGCTGCCTTCAGCCTCGACACCACCCTTTCCCACTTGGCGTCGCGCCAGGCAAAAAAATGGCCTATGGCTGGAGATGGGTCTCCCGCCCAAAGAGCCAGCAGGGAAAACTATGCCTTGTTCTAAAGCTCTTTGGGAACCGCTTGCATAGCCCCACAGACCTGGGGGCTGCGGGTTTTCCTGCTGCCTTCAGCCTCGACACCATCCTTTCCCACTTGGCGCCTGGCCAGGCACAAAAATGGCCATACGGCTGGAGATGGGTCCCCCGCCCAAAGAGCCAGCAGGGAAAACTATGCCTTGTTCTAAAGCTCTTTGGGAACCGCTTGCGTAGCCCCACAGACCTGGGGGCTGCGGGCTTTCCTGCTGCCTTCAGCCTCAAAACCACCCTTTCCCACTACGCATCGCGCCAGGCATAAAAATAGCCATACGACTGGAGATGGGTCCCCCGCCCAAAGAGCCAGCAGGGAAAACCATGCCTTGTTCTAAAGCTCTTTGGGAACCGCTTGCGTAGCCCCACAGACCTGGGGGCTGCGGGCTTTCCTGCTGCCTTCAGCCTCAAAACCACCCTTTCCCACTTGGCGACGCACCAGGCACAAAAATGGCCATACGGCTGGAGATGGGTCCCCCGCCCAAGGAGCCAGCAGGGAAAACTATGCCTTGTTCTAAAGCTCTTTGGGAACCGCTTGCGTAGCCCCACAGACCTGGGGGCTGCAGGCTTTCCTGCTGCCTTCAGCCTCAAAGCCACCCTTTCCCACTTGGCGTCGCGCCAGGCACAAAAATGGCCTATGGCTGGAGATGGGTCCCATGCCCAAAAACCCAGCAAGGAAAACTATGCCTTGTTCTAAAGCTCTTTGGGAACCGCTTGCGTAGCCCCACAGACCTGGGGGCTGCAGGCTTTGCTGCTGCCTTCAGCTTCGACAACACCCTTTCCCACTTGGCGCCGCACCAGGCACAAAAATGGCCATATGGCTGGAGATGGGTCCCCCGCCCAAAGAGCCAGCAGGGAAAACTATGCCTTGTTCTAAAGCTCTTTGGGAACCGCTTGCGTAGCCGCACAGACCTGGGGGCTGCAGGCTTTGCTGCTGCCTTCAGCCTCAAAGCCACCCTTTCCCACTTGGCGCTGCGCCAGGCACAAAAATTGCCTATGGCTGGAGATGGGTCCCCCGCCCAAAGAGCCAGCAGGGAAAACTCTGCCTTGTTCTAAAGCTCTTTGGGAACCACTTGCGTAGCCCCACAGACCTGGGGGCTGCGGGCTTTCCTGCTGCCTTCAGCCTCGACACCACCCTTTCCCACTTGGCGCCGCGCCAGGCACAAAAATGGCCATACGGCTGGAGATGGTTCCCCCGCCCAAGGAGCCAGCAGGGAAAACTATGCCTTGTTCTAAAGCTCTTTGGGAACCGCTTGCGTAGCCCCACAGACCTGGGGGCTGTAGGCTTTCCTGCTGCCTTCAGCCTCAAAACCACCCTTTCCCACTTGGTGCCGCATCAGGCACAAAAATGGCCATATGGCTGGAGATGGGTCCCCTGCCCAAGGAGCCAGCAGGGAAAACTATGCCTTGTTCTAAAGCTCTTTGGGAACCGCTTGCGTAGCCCCACAGACCTGGGGGCTGCGGGCTTTCCTGCTGCCTTCAGCCTCAAAACCACCTTTTCCCACTTGGCGCCGCGCCAGGCATAAAAATGGCCATATGGCTGGATATGGGTCCCCCGCCCAAAGAGCCAGCAGGGAAAACTATGCCTTGTTCTAAAGCTCTTTGGGAACCACTTGCGTAGCCCCACAGACCTGGGGGCTGCGGGCTTTCCTGCTGCCTTCAGCCTCAAAGCCACCCTTTCCCACTTGGCGCCGCGCCAGGCACAAAAATGGCCATACGGCTGGAGATGGGTCCCCCGCCCAAAGAGCCAGCAGGGAAAATTATGCCTTGTTCTAAAGCTCTTTGGGAACTGCTTGCGTAGCCCCACAGACCTGGGGGCTGCGGGCTTTCCTGCTGCCTTCAGCCTCAAAACCACCCTTTCCGACTACGCACCGCGCCAGGCATAAAAATAGCCATACGACTGGAGATGGGTCCCCCGCCCAAAGAGCCAGCAGGGAAAACTATGCCTTGTTCTAAAGCTCTTTGGGAACCGCTTGCGTAGCCCCACAGACCTGGGGGCTGCAGGCTTCCCTGCTGCCTTCAGCCTCGACACCACCCTTTCCCACTTGGCGTCGCGCCAGGCAAAAAAATGGCCTATGGCTGGAGATGGGTCTCCCGCCCAAAGAGCCAGCAGGGAAAACTATGCCTTGTTCTAAAGCTCTTTGGGAACCGCTTGCGTAGCCCCACAGACCTGGGGGCTGCGGGCTTTCCTGCTGCCTTCAGCCTCGACACCATCCTTTCCCACTTGGCGCCTGGCCAGGCACAAAAATGGCCATACGGCTGGAGATGGGTCCCCCGCCCAAAGAGCCAGCAGGGAAAACTATGCCTTGTTCTAAAGCTCTTTGGGAACCGCTTGCGTAGCCCCACAGACCTGGGGGCTGCGGGCTTTCCTGCTGCCTTCAGCCTCAAAACCACCCTTTCCCACTACGCATCGCGCCAGGCATAAAAATAGCCATACGACTGGAGATGGGTCCCCCGCCCAAAGAGCCAGCAGGGAAAACCATGCCTTGTTCTAAAGCTCTTTGGGAACCGCTTGCGTAGCCCCACAGACCTGGGGGCTGCGGGCTTTCCTGCTGCCTTCAGCCTCAAAACCACCCTTTCCCACTTGGCGACGCACCAGGCACAAAAATGGCCATACGGCTGGAGATGGGTCCGCCGCCCAAGGAGCCAGCAGGGAAAACTATGCCTTGTTCTAAAGCTCTTTGGGAACCGCTTGCGTAGCCCCACAGACCTGGGGGCTGCAGGCTTTCCTGCTGCCTTCAGCCTCAAAGCCACCCTTTCCCACTTGGCGTCGCGCCAGGCACAAAAATGGCCTATGGCTGGAGATGGGTCCCATGCCCAAAAACCCAGCAAGGAAAACTATGCCTTGTTCTAAAGCTCTTTGGGAACCGCTTGCGTAGCCCCACAGACCTGGGGGCTGCAGGCTTTGCTGCTGCCTTCAGCTTCGACAACACCCTTTCCCACTTGGCGCCGCACCAGGCACAAAAATGGCCATATGGCTGGAGATGGGTCCCCCGCCCAAAGAGCCAGCAGGGAAAACTATGCCTTGTTCTAAAGCTCTTTGGGAACCGCTTGCGTAGCCCCACAGACCTGGGGGCTGCAGGCTTTCCTGCTGCCTTCAGCCTCAAAACCACCCTTTCCCACTTGGCGCTGCGCCAGGCACAAAAATTGCCTATGGCTGGAGATGGGTCCCCCGCCCAAAGAGCCAGCAGGGAAAACTCTGCCTTGTTCTAAAGCTCTTTGGGAACCACTTGCGTAGCCCCACAGACCTGGGGGCTGCGGGCTTTCCTGCTGCCTTCAGCCTCGACACCACCCTTTCCCACTTGGCGCCGCGCCAGGCACAAAAATGGCCATACGGCTGGAGATGGTTCCCCCGCCCAAGGAGCCAGCAGGGAAAACTATGCCTTGTTCTAAAGCTCTTTGGGAACCGCTTGCGTAGCCCCACAGACCTGGGGGCTGTAGGCTTTCCTGCTGCCTTCAGCCTCAAAACCACCCTTTCCCACTTGGTGCCGCATCAGGCACAAAAATGGCCATATGGCTGGAGATGGGTCCCCTGCCCAAGGAGCCAGCAGGGAAAACTATGCCTTGTTCTAAAGCTCTTTGGGAACCGCTTGCGTAGCCCCACAGACCTGGGGGCTGCGGGCTTTCCTGCTGCCTTCAGCCTCAAAACCACCTTTTCCCACTTGGCGCCGCGCCAGGCATAAAAATGGCCATATGGCTGGATATGGGTCCCCCGCCCAAAGAGCCAGCAGGGAAAACTATGCCTTGTTCTAAAGCTCTTTGGGAACCACTTGCGTAGCCCCACAGACCTGGGGGCTGCGGGCTTTCCTGCTGCCTTCAGCCTCAAAGCCACCCTTTTCCACTTGGCGCCGCGCCAGGCACAAAAATGGCCATACGGCTGGAGATGGGTCCCCCGCCCAAAGAGCCAGCAGGGAAAATTATGCCTTGTTCTAAAGCTCTTTGGGAACTGCTTGCGTAGCCCCACAGACCTGGGGGCTGCGGGCTTTCCTGCTGCCTTCAGCCTCAAAACCACCCTTTCCGACTACGCACCGCGCCAGGCATAAAAATAGCCATACGACTGGAGATGGGTCCCCCGCCCAAAGAGCCAGCAGGGAAAACTATGCCTTGTTCTAAAGCTCTTTGGGAACCGCTTGCGTAGCCCCACAGACCTGGGGGCTGCAGGCTTCCCTGCTGCCTTCAGCCTCGACACCACCCTTTCCCACTTGGCGTCGCGCCAGGCACAAAAATGGCCTATGGCTGGAGATGGGTCTCCCGCCCAAAGAGCCAGCAGGGAAAACTATGCCTTGTTCTAAAGCTCTTTGGGAACCGCTTGCGTAGCCCCACAGACCTGGGGGCTGCGGGTTTTCCTGCTGCCTTCAGCCTCGACACCATCCTTTCCCACTTGGCGCCTGGCCAGGCACAAAAATGGCCATACGGCTGGAGATGGGTCCCCCGCCCAAAGAGCCAGCAGGGAAAACTATGCCTTGTTCTAAAGCTCTTTGGGAACCGCTTGCGTAGCCCCACAGACCTGGGGGCTGTGGGCTTTCCTGCTGCCTTCAGCCTCAAAACCACCCTTTCCCACTACGCATCGCGCCAGGCATAAAAATAGCCATACGACTGGAGATGGGTCCCCCGCCCAAAGAGCCAGCAGGGAAAACCATGCCTTGTTCTAAAGCTCTTTGGGAACCGCTTGCGTAGCCCCACAGACCTGGGGGCTGCGGGCTTTCCTGCTGCCTTCAGCCTCAAAACCACCCTTTCCCACTTGGCGACGCACCAGGCACAAAAATGGCCATACGGCTGGAGATGGGTCCCCCGCCCAAGGAGCCAGCAGGGAAAACTATGCCTTGTTCTAAAGCTCTTTGGGAACCGCTTGCGTAGCCGCACAGACCTGGGGGCTGCAGGCTTTCCTGCTGCCTTCAGCCTCAAAGCCACCCTTTCCCACTTGGCGTCGCGCCAGGCACAAAAATGGCCTATGGCTGGAGATGGGTCCCCCGCCCAGAGAGCCAGCAGGGAAAACTATGCCTTGTTCTAAAGCTCTTTGGGAACCGCTTGCGTAGCCCCACAGACCTGGGGGCTGTGGGCTTTCATGCTGCCTTCAGCCTCGACAGCACCCTTTCCCACTTGGCACTGCGCCAGGCGCAAAAATGGCCATACGGCTGGAGATGGGTCCCCCGCCCAAAGAGCCAGGAGGGAAAATTATGCCTTGTTCTAAAGCTCTTTGGGAACCGCTTGCGTAGCCCCACACACCTGGGGGCTGCGGGCTTTCCTGCTGCCTTCAGCCTCAAAACCACCCTTTCCCACTTGGCGCTGCGCCGGGCTCAAAAATTGCCTATGGCTGGAGATGGGTCCCCCGCCCAAAGAGCCAGCAGGGAAAACTATGCCTTGTTCTAAAGCTCTTTGGGAACCGCTTGCGTAGCCCCACAGACCTGGGGGCTGCAGGCTTTCCTGCTGCCTTCAGACTCGACACCACCCTTTCCCACTTGGCGCCGCGCCAGGCCCAAAAATGGCCATACGGCTGGAGATGGTTCCCCCGCCCAAGGAGCCAGCAGGGAAAACTATGCCTTGTTCTAAAGCTCTTTGGGAACCGCTTGCGTAGCCCCACAGACCTGAGGGCTGCGGGCTTTCCTGCTGCCTTCAGCCTCAAAGCCACCCTTTCCCACTTGGCGCCGCGCCAGGCACAAAAATGGCCTATGGCTGGAGATGGGTCCCATGCCAAAAGAGCCAGCAGGGAAAACTATGCCTTGTTCTAAAGCTCTTTGGGAACCGCTTGCTTGGCCCCACAGACCTGGGGGCTGCGGGCTTTCCTGCTGCCTTCAGCCTCGACAGCACCCTTTCCCACTTGGCGTCGCGCCAGGCACAAAAATGGCCATACGGCTGGAGATGGGTCCCCCGCCCAAAGAGCCAGCAGGGAAAATTATGCCTTGTTCTAAAGCTCTTTGGGAACCGCTTGCGTAGCCCCACAGACCTGGGGGCTGCGGGCTTTCCTGCTGCCTTCAGCCTCAAAACCACCCTTTCCGACTACGCACCGCGCCAGGCATAAAAATAGCCATACGACTGGAGATGGGTCCCCCGCCCAAAGAGCCAGCAGGGAAAACTATGCCTTGTTCTAAAGCTCTTTGGGAACCGCTTGCGTAGCCCCACAGACCTGGGGGCTGCAGGCTTCCCTGCTGCCTTCAGCCTCGACACCACCCTTTCCCACTTGGCGTCGCGCCAGGCAAAAAAATGGCCTATGGCTGGAGATGGGTCTCCCGCCCAAAGAGCCAGCAGGGAAAACTATGCCTTGTTCTAAAGCTCTTTGGGAACCGCTTGCGTAGCCCCACAGACCTGGGGGCTGCGGGTTTTCCTGCTGCCTTCAGCCTCGACACCATCCTTTCCCACTTGGCGCCTGGCCAGGCACAAAAATGGCCATACGGCTGGAGATGGGTCCCCCGCCCAAAGAGCCAGCAGGGAAAACTATGCCTTGTTCTAAAGCTCTTTGGGAACCGCTTGCGTAGCCCCACAGACCTGGGGGCTGTGGGCTTTCCTGCTGCCTTCAGCCTCAAAACCACCCTTTCCCACTACGCATCGCGCCAGGCATAAAAATAGCCATACGACTGGAGATGGGTCCCCCGCCCAAAGAGCCAGCAGGGAAAACCATGCCTTGTTCTAAAGCTCTTTGGGAACCGCTTGCGTAGCCCCACAGACCTGGGGGCTGCGGGCTTTCCTGCTGCCTTCAGCCTCAAAACCACCCTTTCCCACTTGGCGACGCACCAGGCACAAAAATGGCCATACGGCTGGAGATGGGTCCCCCGCCCAAGGAGCCAGCAGGGAAAACTATGCCTTGTTCTAAAGCTCTTTGGGAACCGCTTGCGTAGCCCCACAGACCTGGGGGCTGCAGGCTTTCCTGCTGCCTTCAGCCTCAAAGCCTCCCTTTCCCACTTGGCGTCGCGCCAGGCACAAAAATGGCCTATGGCTGGAGATGGGTCCCCCGCCCAGAGAGCCAGCAGGGAAAACTATGCCTTGTTCTAAAGCTCTTTGGGAACCGCTTGCGTAGCCCCACAGACCTGGGGGCTGTGGGCTTTCATGCTGCCTTCAGCCTCGACAGCACCCTTTCCCACTTGGCACTGCGCCAGGCGCAAAAATGGCCATACGGCTGGAGATGGGTCCCCCGCCCAAAGAGCCAGGAGGGAAAATTATGCCTTGTTCTAAAGCTCTTTGGGAACCGCTTGCGTAGCCCCACAGACCTGGGGGCTGCGGGCTTTCCTGCTGCCTTCAGCCTCAAAACCACCCTTTCCCACTTGGCGCTGCGCCAGGCTCAAAAATTGCCTATGGCTGGAGATGGGTCCCCCGCCCAAAGAGCCAGCAGGGAAAACCATGCCTTGTTCTAAAGCTCTTTGGGAACCGCTTGCGTAGCCCCACAGACCTGGGGGCTGCGGGCTTTCCTGCTGCCTTCAGCCTCAAAACCACCCTTTCCCACTTGGCGACGCACCAGGCACAAAAATGCCCATACGGCTGGAGATGGGTCCCCCGCCCAAGGAGCCAGCAGGGAAAACTATGCCTTGTTCTAAAGCTCTTTGGGAACCGCTTGCGTAGCCCCACAGACCTGGGGGCTGCAGGCTTTCCTGCTGCCTTCAGCCTCAAAGCCTCCCTTTCCCACTTGGCGTCGCGCCAGGCACAAAAATGGCCTATGGCTGGAGATGGGTCCCCCGCCCAGAGAGCCAGCAGGGAAAACTATGCCTTGTTCTAAAGCTCTTTGGGAACCGCTTGCGTAGCCCCACAGACCTGGGGGCTGTGGGCTTTCATGCTGCCTTCAGCCTCGACAGCACCCTTTCCCACTTGGCACTGCGCCAGGCGCAAAAATGGCCATACGGCTGGAGATGGGTCCCCCGCCCAAAGAGCCAGGAGGGAAAATTATGCCTTGTTCTAAAGCTCTTTGGGAACCGCTTGCGTAGCCCCACAGACCTGGGGGCTGCGGGCTTTCCTGCTGCCTTCAGCCTCAAAACCCCCCTTTCCCACTTGGCGCTGCGCCAGGCTCAAAAATTGCCTATGGCTGGAGATGGGTCCCCCGCCCAAAGAGCCAGCAGGGAAAACTATGCCTTGTTCTAAAGCTCTTTGGGAACCGCTTGCGTAGCCCCACAGACCTGGGGGCTGCAGGCTTTCCTGCTGCCTTCAGACTCGACACCACCCTTTCCCACTTGGCGCCGCGCCAGGCCCAAAAATGGCCATACGGCTGGAGATGGTTCCCCCGCCCAAGGAGCCAGCAGGGAAAACTATGCCTTGTTCTAAAGCTCTTTGGGAACCGCTTGCGTAGCCCCACAAACCTGGGGGCTGCGGGCTTTCCTGCTGCCTTCAGCCTCAAAGCCACCCTTTCCCACTTGGCGCCGCGCCAGGCACAAAAATGGCCTATGGCTGGAGATGGGTCCCATGCCAAAAGAGCCAGCAGGGAAAACTATGCCTTGTTCTAAAGCTCTTTGGGAACCGCTTGCTTGGCCCCACAGACCTGGGGGCTGCGGGCTTTCCTGCTGCCTTCAGCCTCGACAGCACCCTTTCCCACTTGGCGCCGCATCAGGCACAAAAATGGCCATACGGCTGGAGATGGGTCCCCCGCCCAAAGAGCCAGCAGGGAAAACTATGCCTTGTTCTAAAGCTCTTTGGGAACCGCTTGCGTAGCCCCACAAACCTGGGGGCTGCAGGCTTTCCTGCTGCCTTCAGCCTCAAAGCCACCCTTTCCCACTTGGCGCCGCGCCAGGCATAAAAATAGCCATACGACTGGAGATGGGTCCCCCGCCCAAAGAACCAGCAGGGAAAACTATGCCTTGTTCTAAAGCTCTTTGGGAACCGCTTGCTTGGCCCCACAGACCTGGGGGCTGCGGGCTTTGCTGCTGCCTTCAGCCTCGACAACACCCTTTCCCACTTGGCGTCGCGCCAGGCACAAAAATGGCCATACGGCTGGAGATGGGTCCCCCGCCCAAAGAGCCAGCAGGGAAAATTATGCCTTGTTCTAAAGCTCTTTGGGAACCGCTTGCGTAGCCCCACAGACCTGGGGGCTGCGGGCTTTCCTGCTGCCTTCAGCCTCAAAACCACCCTTTCCGACTACGCACCGCGCCAGGCATAAAAATAGCCATACGACTGGAGATGGGTCCCCCGCCCAAAGAGCCAGCAGGGAAAACTATGCCTTGTTCTAAAGCTCTTTGGGAACCGCTTGCGTAGCCCCACAGACCTGGGGGCTGCAGGCTTCCCTGCTGCCTTCAGCCTCGACACCACCCTTTCCCACTTGGCGTCGCGCCAGGCAAAAAAATGGCCTATGGCTGGAGATGGGTCTCCCGCCCAAAGAGCCAGCAGGGAAAACTATGCCTTGTTCTAAAGCTCTTTGGGAACCGCTTGCGTAGCCCCACAGACCTGGGGGCTGCGGGTTTTCCTGCTGCCTTCAGCCTCGACACCATCCTTTCCCACTTGGCGCCTGGCCAGGCACAAAAATGGCCATACGGCTGGAGATGGGTCCCCCGCCCAAAGAGCCAGCAGGGAAAACTATGCCTTGTTCTAAAGCTCTTTGGGAACCGCTTGCGTAGCCCCACAGACCTGGGGGCTGCGGGCTTTCCTGCTGCCTTCAGCCTCAAAACCACCCTTTCCCACTACGCATCGCGCCAGGCATAAAAATAGCCATACGACTGGAGATGGGTCCCCCGCCCAAAGAGCCAGCAGGGAAAACCATGCCTTGTTCTAAAGCTCTTTGGGAACCGCTTGCGTAGCCCCACAGACCTGGGGGCTGCGGGCTTTCCTGCTGCCTTCAGCCTCAAAACCACCCTTTCCCACTTGGCGACGCACCAGGCACAAAAATGGCCATACGGCTGGAGATGGGTCCCCCGCCCAAGGAGCCAGCAGGGAAAACTATGCCTTGTTCTAAAGCTCTTTGGGAACCGCTTGCGTAGCCCCACAGACCTGGGGGCTGCAGGCTTTCCTGCTGCCTTCAGCCTCAAAGCCACCCTTTCCCACTTGGCGTCGCGCCAGGCACAAAAATGGCCTATGGCTGGAGATGGGTCCCATGCCCAAAAACCCAGCAAGGAAAACTATGCCTTGTTCTAAAGCTCTTTGGGAACCGCTTGCGTAGCCCCACAGACCTGGGGGCTGCAGGCTTTGCTGCTGCCTTCAGCTTCGACAACACCCTTTCCCACTTGGCGCCGCACCAGGCACAAAAATGGCCATATGGCTGGAGATGGGTCCCCCGCCCAAAGAGCCAGCAGGGAAAACTATGCCTTGTTCTAAAGCTCTTTGGGAACCGCTTGCGTAGCCCCACAGACCTGGGGGCTGCAGGCTTTGCTGCTGCCTTCAGCCTCAAAACCACCCTTTCCCACTTGGCGCTGCGCCAGGCACAAAAATTGCCTATGGCTGGAGATGGGTCCCCCGCCCAAAGAGCCAGCAGGGAAAACTCTGCCTTGTTCTAAAGCTCTTTGGGAACCACTTGCGTAGCCCCACAGACCTGGGGGCTGCGGGCTTTCCTGCTGCCTTCAGCCTCGACACCACCCTTTCCCACTTGGCGCCGCGCCAGGCACAAAAATGGCCATACGGCTGGAGATGGTTCCCCCGCCCAAGGAGCCAGCAGGGAAAACTATGCCTTGTTCTAAAGCTCTTTGGGAACCGCTTGCGTAGCCCCACAGACCTGGGGGCTGTAGGCTTTCCTGCTGCCTTCAGCCTCAAAACCACCCTTTCCCACTTGGTGCCGCATCAGGCACAAAAATGGCCATATGGCTGGAGATGGGTCCCCTGCCCAAGGAGCCAGCAGGGAAAACTATGCCTTGTTCTAAAGCTCTTTGGGAACCGCTTGCGTAGCCCCACAGACCTGGGGGCTGCGGGCTTTCCTGCTGCCTTCAGCCTCAAAACCACCTTTTCCCACTTGGCGCCGCGCCAGGCATAAAAATGGCCATATGGCTGGATATGGGTCCCCCGCCCAAAGAGCCAGCAGGGAAAACTATGCCTTGTTCTAAAGCTCTTTGGGAACCACTTGCGTAGCCCCACAGACCTGGGGGCTGCGGGCTTTCCTGCTGCCTTCAGCCTCAAAGCCACCCTTTCCCACTTGGCGCCGCGCCAGGCACAAAAATGGCCATACGGCTGGAGATGGGTCCCCCGCCCAAAGAGCCAGCAGGGAAAATTATGCCTTGTTCTAAAGCTCTTTGGGAACTGCTTGCGTAGCCCCACAGACCTGGGGGCTGCGGGCTTTCCTGCTGCCTTCAGCCTCAAAACCACCCTTTCCGACTACGCACCGCGCCAGGCATAAAAATAGCCATACGACTGGAGATGGGTCCCCCGCCCAAAGAGCCAGCAGGGAAAACTATGCCTTGTTCTAAAGCTCTTTGGGAACCGCTTGCGTAGCCCCACAGACCTGGGGGCTGCAGGCTTCCCTGCTGCCTTCAGCCTCGACAGCACCCTTTCCCACTTGGCGTCGCGCCAGGCAAAAAAATGGCCTATGGCTGGAGATGGGTCTCCCGCCCAAAGAGCCAGCAGGGAAAACTATGCCTTGTTCTAAAGCTCTTTGGGAACCGCTTGCGTAGCCCCACAGACCTGGGGGCTGCGGGTTTTCCTGCTGCCTTCAGCCTCGACACCATCCTTTCCCACTTGGCGCCTGGCCAGGCACAAAAATGGCCATACGGCTGGAGATGGGTCCCCCGCCCAAAGAGCCAGCAGGGAAAACTATGCCTTGTTCTAAAGCTCTTTGGGAACCGCTTGCGTAGCCCCACAGACCTGGGGGCTGTGGGCTTTCCTGCTGCCTTCAGCCTCAAAACCACCCTTTCCCACTACGCATCGCGCCAGGCATAAAAATAGCCATACGACTGGGGATGGGTCCCCCGCCCAAAGAGCCAGCAGGGAAAACCATGCCTTGTTCTAAAGCTCTTTGGGAACCGCTTGCGTAGCCCCACAGACCTGGGGGCTGCGGGCTTTCCTGCTGCCTTCAGCCTCAAAACCACCCTTTCCCACTTGGCGACGCACCAGGCACAAAAATGGCCATACGGCTGGAGATGGGTCCCCCGCCCAAGGAGCCAGCAGGGAAAACTATGCCTTGTTCTAAAGCTCTTTGGGAACCGCTTGCGTAGCCGCACAGACCTGGGGGCTGCAGGCTTTCCTGCTGCCTTCAGCCTCAAAGCCACCCTTTCCCACTTGGCGTCGCGCCAGGCACAAAAATGGCCTATGGCTGGAGATGGGTCCCCCGCCCAGAGAGCCAGCAGGGAAAACTATGCCTTGTTCTAAAGCTCTTTGGGAACCGCTTGCGTAGCCCCACAGACCTGGGGGCTGTGGGCTTTCATGCTGCCTTCAGCCTCGACAGCACCCTTTCCCACTTGGCACTGCGCCAGGCGCAAAAATGGCCATACGGCTGGAGATGGGTCCCCCGCCCAAAGAGCCATCAGGGAAAAATATGCCTTGTTCTAAAGCTCTTTGGGAACCGCTTGCGTAGCCCCACAGACCTGGGGGCTGCGGGCTTTCCTGCTGCCTTCAGCCTCAAAACCACCCTTTCCCACTTGGCGCTGCGCCAGGCTCAAAAATTGCCTATGGCTGGAGATGGGTCCCCCGCCCAAAGAGCCAGCAGGGAAAACTATGCCTTGTTCTAAAGCTCTTTGGGAACCGCTTGCGTAGCCCCACAGACCTGGGGGCTGCAGGCTTTCCTGCTGCCTTCAGACTCGACACCACCCTTTCCCACTTGGCGCCGCGCCAGGCCCAAAAATGGCCATACGGCTGGAGATGGTTCCCCCGCCCAAGGAGCCAGCAGGGAAAACTATGCCTTGTTCTAAAGCTCTTTGGGAACCGCTTGCGTAGCCCCACAAACCTGGGGGCTGCGGGCTTTCCTGCTGCCTTCAGCCTCAAAGCCACCCTTTCCCACTTGGCGCCGCGCCAGGCACAAAAATGGCCTATGGCTGGAGATGGGTCCCATGCCAAAAGAGCCAGCAGGGAAAACTATGCCTTGTTCTAAAGCTCTTTGGGAACCGCTTGCTTGGCCCCACAGACCTGGGGGCTGCGGGCTTTCCTGCTGCCTTCAGCCTCGACAGCACCCTTTCCCACTTGGCGCCGCATCAGGCACAAAAATGGCCATACGGCTGGAGATGGGTCCCCCGCCCAAAGAGCCAGCAGGGAAAACTATGCCTTGTTCTAAAGCTCTTTGGGAACCGCTTGCGTAGCCCCACAAACCTGGGGGCTGCAGGCTTTCCTGCTGCCTTCAGCCTCAAAGCCACCCTTTCCCACTTGGCGCCGCGCCAGGCATAAAAATAGCCATACGACTGGAGATGGGTCCCCCGCCCAAAGAACCAGCAGGGAAAACTATGCCTTGTTCTAAAGCTCTTTGGGAACCGCTTGCGTAGCCGCACAGACCTGGGGGCTGCGGGCTTTCCTGCTGCCTTCAGCCTCGACACCACCCTTTCCCACTTGGCGCCGCGCCAGGCACAAAAATGGCCATACGGCTGGAGATGGGTCCCCCGCCCAAGGAGCCAGCAGGGAAAACTATGCCTTGTTCTAAAGCTCTTTGGGAACCGCTTGCGTAGCCCCACAGACCTGGGGGCTGCGGGCTTTGCTGCTGCCTTCAGCCTCAAAGCCACCCTTTCCCACTTGGCGTCGTGCCAGGCACAAAAATGGCCATACGGCTGCAGATGGGTCCCCCGCCCAAAGAGCCAGCAGGGAAAAATATGCCTTGTTCTAAAGCTCTTTGGGAACCGCTTGCGTAGCCCCACAGACCTGGGGGCTGCAGGCTTTGCTGCTGCCTTCAGCCTCAAAACCACCCTTTCCCACTTGGCGCTGCGCCAGGCTCAAAAATGGCCTATGGCTGGAGATGGGTCCCCCGCCCAAAGAGCCAGCAGGGAAAATTATGCCTTGTTCTAAAGCTCTTTGGGAACCGCTTGCGTAGCCCCACAGACCTGGGGGCTGCGGGCTTTCCTGCTGCCTTCAGACTCGACACCACCCTTTCCCACTTGGCGCCGCGCCAGGCCCAAAAATGGCCATACGGCTGGAGATGGTTCCCCCGCCCAAGGAGCCAGCAGGGAAAACTATGCCTTGTTCTAAAGCTCTTTGGGAACCGCTTGCGTAGACCCACAGACCTGGGGGCTGCGGGCTTTCCTGCTGCCTTCAGCCTCAAAGCCACCCTTTCCCACTTGGCGCCGCGCCAGGCACAAAAATGGCCTATGGCTGGAGATGGGTCCCATGCCAAAAGAGCCAGCAGGGAAAACTATGCCTTGTTCTAAAGCTCTTTGGGAACCGCTTGCTTGGCCCCACAGACCTGGGGGCTGCGGGCTTTCCTGCTGCCTTCAGCCTCGACAGCACCCTTTCCCACTTGGCGCCGCATCAGGCACAAAAATGGCCATACGGTTGCAGATGGGTCCCCCGCCCAAAGAGCCAGCAGGGAAAATTATGCCTTGTTCTAAAGCTCTTTGGGAACCGCTTGCGTAGCCCCACAGACCTGGGGACTGTGGGCTTTGCTGCTGCCTTCAGCCTCAAAACCACCTTTTCCCACTTGGCGCCGCGCCAGGCACAAAAATGGCCATACGGCTGGAGATGGGTCCCCCGCCCAAAGAACAAGCAGGGAAAACTATGCCTTGTTCTAAAGCTCTTTGGGAACCACTTGCGTAGCCCCACAGACCTGGGGGCTGCGGGCTTTGCTGCTGCCTTCAGCCTCGACACCACCCTTTCCCACTTGGCGCCGCGCCAGGCACAAAAATGGCCATACGGCTGGAGATGGGTCCCCCGCCCAGAGAGCCAGCAGGGAAAACTATGCCTTGTTCTAAAGCTCTTTGGGAACCGCTTGCGTAGCCCCACAGACCTGGGGGCTGCGGGCTTTCCTGCTGCCTTCAGCCTCAAAGCCACCCTTTCCCACTTGGCGCCGCATCAGGCACAAAAATGGCCATACGGCTGGAGATGGGTCCACCGCCCAAAGAGACAGCAGGGAAAACTATGCCTTGTTCTAAAGCTCTTTGGGAACCGCTTGCGTAGCCCCACAGACCTGGGGGCTGCGGGCTCTCCTGCTGCCTTCAGCCTCAAAACCACCCTTTCCCACTACGCACCGCGCCAGGCATAAAAATAGCCATACGACTGGAGATGGGTCCCCCGCCCAAAGAGCCAGCAGGGAAAAACATGCCTTGTTCTAAAGCTCTTTGGGAACCGCTTGCGTAGCCCCACAGACCTGGGGGCTGCAGGCTTTCCTGCTGCCTTCAGCCTCAAAGCCACCCTTTCCCACTTGGCGTCGCGCCAGGCACAAAAATGGCCTATGGCTGGAGATGGCTCCCATGCCCAAAGAGCCATCAGGGAAAACTATGCCTTGTTCTAAAGCTCTTTGGGAACCGCTTGCGTAGCCCCACAGACCTGGGGGCTGTGGGCTTTCCTGCTGCCTTCAGCCTTGACAGCACCCTTTCCCACTAGGCACTGCGCCAGGCGCAAAAATGGCCATACGGCTGGAGATGGGTCCCCCGCACAAAGAGCCAGGAGGGAAAATTATGTCTTGTTCTAAAGCTCTTTGGGAACCGCTTGCGTAGCCCCACAGACCTGGGGGCTGCGGGCTTTCCTGCTGCCTTCAGCCTCAAAACCACCCTTTCCCACTTGGCGCTGCGCCAGGCACAAAAATGGCCTATGGCTGGAGATGGGTCCCCTGCCCAAAGAGCCAGCAGGGAAAATTATGCCTTGTTCTAAAGCTCTTTGGGAACCACTTGCGTAGCCCCACAGACCTGGGGGCTGCGGGCTTTCCTGCTGCCTTCAGCCTCGACAGCACCCTTTCCCACTTGGCGCCCTATCAGGCACAAAAATGGCCATACGGCTGCAGATGGGTCCCCCGCCCAAAGAGCCAGCAGGGAAAACTATGCCTTGTTCTAGAGCTCTTTGGGAACCGCTTGCTTGGCCCCACAGACCTGGGGGCTGCGGGCTTTGCTGCTGCCTTCAGCCTCAAAACCACCTTTTCCCACTTGGCGCCGCGCCAGGCACAAAAATGGCCATACGGCTGGAGATGGGTCCCCCGCCGAAAGAGCCAGCAGGGAAAACTATGCCTTGTTCTAAAGCTCTTTGGGAACCACTTGCGTAGCCCCACAGACCTGGGGGCTGCGGGCTTTCCTGCTGCCTTCAGACTCGACACCACCCTTTCCCACTTGGCGCCGTGCCAGGCACAAAAATGGCCATACGGCTGGAGATGGGTCCCCCGCCCAAAGAGCCAGCAGGGAAAATTATGCCTTGTTCTAAAGCTCTTTGGGAACCGCTTGCGTAGCCCCACAGACCTGGGGGGTGTGGGCTTTCCTGCTGCCTTCAGCCTCAAAGCCACCCTTTCCCACTTGGCGCCGCGGTAGGCACAAAAATGGTCTATGGCTGGAGATGGGTCCCATGCCCAAAGACTCAGCAAGGAAAACTATGCCTTGTTCTAAAGCTCTTTGGGAACCGCTTGCATAGCCCCACAGACCTGGGGGCTGTGGGCCTTCCTGCTGCCTTCAGCCTTGACACCACGCTTTCCCACTTGGCCCCTGGCCACGCACAAAAATGGCCATACGGCTGGAGATGGGTCCCCCGCCCAAAGAGCCAGCAGGGAAAATTATGACTTGTTCTAAAACTCTTTGGGAACCGCTTGCGTAGCCCCACAGACCTGGGGGCTGCAGGCTCTCCTGCTGCCTTCAGCCTCGACACCACCCTTTCCCACTTGGCGCCGCGCCAGGCACAAAAATGGCCATACGGCTGGAGATGGGTCCACCGCCCAAAGAGCCAGCAGGGAAAACTATGCCTTGTTCTAAAGCTCTTTGGGAACCGCTTGCGTAGCCCCACAGACCTGGGGGCTGTGGGCTTTCCTGCTGCCTTCAGCCTCGACACCACCCTTTCCCACTTGGCACTGCGCCAGGCGCAAAAATGGCCATACGGCTGGAGATGGGTCCCCCGCCCAAGGAGCCAGCAGGGAAAACTATGCCTTGTTCTAAAGCTCTTTGGGAACCGCTTGCGTAGCCCCACAGACCTGGGGGCTGCGGGCTTTGCTGCTGCCTTCAGCCTCGACACCACCCTTTCCCACTTGGCGCCGCGCCAGGTACAAAAATGGCCATACGGCTGGAGATGGGTCCCCCGCCCAAAGAGCCAGCAGGGAAAATTATGCCTTGTTCTAAAGCTCTTTGGGAACCGCTTGCGTAGCCCCACAGACCTGGGGGCTGCGGACTTTCCTGCTGCCTTCAGCCTCAAAACCACCCTTTCCCACTACGCACCGTGCCAGGCATAAAAATAGCCATACGACTGGAGATGGGTCCCCCGCCCAAAGAGCCAGCAGGGAAAACTATGCCTTGTTCTAAAGCTCTTTGGGAACCGCTTGCGTAGCCCCACAGACCTGGGGGCTGCAGGCTTTCCTGCTGCCTTCAGCCTCAAAGCCACCCTTTCCCACTTGGCGCCGCGCCAGGCACAAAAATGGCCATACGACTGGAGATGGGTCCCCCGCCCAAAGAGCCAGCAGGGAAAACTATGCCTTGTTCTAAAGCTCTTTGGGAACCGCTTGCGTAGCCCCACAGACCTGGGGGCTGCGGGCTTTCCTGCTGCCTTCAGCCTCAAAAACACCCTTTCCCACTACGCACCGCGCCAGGCATAAAAATAGCCATACGACTGGAGATGGGTCCCCCGCCCAAAGAGCCAGCAGGGAAAACTATGCCTTGTTCTAAAGCTCTTTGGGAACCGCTTGCGTAGCCCCACAGACCTGGGGGCTGCAGGCTTTCCTGCTGCCTTCAGACTCGACACCACCCTTTCCCACTTGGCGTCGCGCCAGGCACAAAAATGGCCTATGGCTGGAGATGGGTCCCCCACCCAAAGAGCCAGCAGGGAAAACTATGCCTTGTTCTAAAGCTCTTTGGGAACCGCTTGCGTAGCCCCACAGACCTGGGGGCTGCAGGCTTTGCTGCTGCCTTCAGCCTCAAAGCAACCCTTTCCCACTTGGCGCTGCGCCAGGCACAAAAATGGCCATACGGCTGGAGATGGGTCCCCCGCCCAAAGAGCCAGCAGGGAAAACTAGGCCTTGTTCTAAAGCTCTTTGGGAACCGCTTGCGTAGCCCCACAGACCTGGGGGCTGCGGGCTTTCCTGCTGCCTTCAGCCTCAAAGCCACCCTTTCCCACTTGGCGCCGCGCCAGGCACAAAAATGGCCATACGGCTGGAGATGGGTCCCCCGCCCAAAGAGCCAGCAGGGAAAACTATGCCTTGTTCTAAAGCTCTTTGGGAACCGCTTGCTTGGCCCCACAGACCTGGGGGCTGCGGGCTTTCCTGCTGCCTTCAGCCTCGACAACACCCTTTCCCACTTGGCGTCGCGCCAGGCACAAAAATGGCCTATGGCTGGAGATGGGTCCCCCGCCCAAGGAGCCAGCAGGGAAAACTAGGCCTTGTTCTAAAGCTCTTTGGGAACCGCTTGCGTAGCCCCACAGACCTGGGGGCTGCGGGCTTTCCTGCTGTCTTCAGCCTCAAAGCCACCCTTTCCCACTTGGCGCCGCGCCAGGCACAAAAATGGCCATACGGCTGGAGATGGGTCCCCCGCCCAAAGAGCCAGCAGGGAAAACTCTGCCTTGTTCTAAAGCTCTTTGGGAACCGCTTGCGTAGCCCCACAGACCTGGGGGCTGCGGGCTTTGCTGCTGCCTTCAGCCTCGACACCACCCTTTCCCACTACGCACCGCGCCAGGCATAAAAATAGCCATACGACTGGAGATGGGTCCCCCGCCCAAAGAGCCAGCAGGGAAAACTATGCCTTGTTCTAAAGGTCTTTGGGAAACGCTTTCGTAGCCGCACAGACCTGGGGGCTGCAGGCTTTGCTGCTGCCTTCAGCCTCAAAGCCACCCTTTCCCACTTGGCGCTGCGCCAGGCATAAAAATGGCCATATGGCTGGAGAGGGGTCCCCCGCCCAAAGAGCCAGCAGGGAAAACTATGCCTTGTTCTAAAGCTCTTTGGGAACCGCTTGCGTAGCCCCACAGACCTGGGGGCTGCAGGCTTTCCTGCTGCCTTCAGCCTCGACAGCACCCTTTCCCACTTGGCTCCGCGCCAGGCACAAAAATGGCCATACGGCTGGAGATGGGTCCCCCGCCCAAAGAGCCAGCAGGGAAAACTATGCCTTGTTCTAAAGCTCTTTGGGAACCGCTTCCGTAGCCCCACAGACCTGGTGGGTGTGGGCTTTCCTGCTGCCTTCAGCCTCAAAGCCACCCTTTCCCACTTGGTGCCGCGGTAGGCACAAAAATGGTCTATGGCTGGAGATGGGTCCCATGCCCAAAGACCCAGCAAGGAAAACTATGCCTTGTTCTAAAGCTCTTTGGGAACCGCTTGCATAGCCCCACAGACCTGGGGGCTGTGGGCCTTCCTGCTGCCTTCAGCCTCGACACCACCCTTTCCCACTTGGCCCCTGGCCACGCACAAAAATGGCCATACGGCTGGAGATGGGTCCCCCGCCCAAAGAGCCAGCAGGGAAAACTATGCCTTGTTCTAAAACTCTTTGGGAACCGCTTGCGTAGCCGCACAGACCTGGGGGCTGCAGGCTCTCCTGCTGCCTTCAGCCTCGACAGCACCCTTTCCCACTTGGCGCCGCGCCAGGCACAAAAATGGCCTATGGCTGGAGATGGGTCCCCCGCCCAAAGAGCCAGCAGGGAAAACTATGCCTTGTTCTAAAGCTCTTTGGGAACCGCTTGCTTGGCCCCACAGACCTGGGGGCTGCAGGCTTTGCTGCTGCCTTCAGACTCGACACCACCCTTTCCAACCTGGCGCCGCGCCAGGCACAAAAATGGCCTATGGCTGGAGATGGGTCCCATGCCCAAAGAGCCAGCAAGGAAAACTATGCCTTGTTCTAAAGCTCTTTGGGAACCGCTTGCATAGCCCCACAGACCTGGGGGCTGCGGGCTTTGCTGCTGCCTTCAGCCTCGACACCACCCTTTCCCACTTGGCGCCGCGCCAGGCACAAAAATGGCCATACGGCTGGAGATGGGTCCCCCGCCCAAAGAGCCAGCAGGGAAAACTATGCCTTGTTCTAAAGCTCTTTGGGAACCGCTTGCATAGCCCCACAGACCTGGGGGCTGAAGGCTTTCCTGCTGTCTTCAGCCTCAAAGCCACCCTTTCCCACTTGGCGCCCTATCAGGCACAGAAATGGCCTATGGCTGGAGATGGGTCCCCCGCCCAAAGAGCCAGCAGGGAAAACTATGCCTTGTTCTAAAGCTCTTTGGGAACCGCTTGCGTAGCCCCACAGACCTGGGGGCTGCGGGCTTTCCTGCTGCCTTCAGCCTCAAAACCACCCTTTCCCACTTGGCGCCGCATCAGGCACAAAAATGGCCATACGACTGGAGATGGGTCCCCCGCCCAAAGAGCCAGCAGGGAAAACTATGCCTTGTTCTAAAGCTCTTTGGGAACCGCTTGCGTAGCCCCACAGACCTGGGGGCTGCGGGCTTTCCTGCTGCCTTCAGCCTCGACACCACCCTTTCCCACTACGCACCGCGCCAGGCATAAAAATCGCCATACGACTGGAGATGGGTCCCCCGCCCAAAGAGCCAGCAGGGAAAACTATGCCTTGTTCTAAAGCTCTTTGGGAACCGCTTGCGTAGCCCCACAGACCTGGGGGCTGCAGGCTTTGCTGCTGCCTTCAGCCTCAAAGCCACCCTTTCCCACTTGGCGCTGCGCCAGGCACAAAAATGGCCATACGGCTGGAGATGGGTCCCCCGCCCAAAGAGCCAGCAGGGAAAATTATGCCTTGTTCTAAAGCTCTTTGGGAACCGCTTGCGTAGCCCCACAGACCTGGGGGCTGCGGGCTTTCCTGCTGCCTTCAGCCTCAAAAACACCCTTTCCCACTACGCACCGCGCCAGGCATAAAAATAGCCATACGACTGGAGATGGGTCCCCCGCCCAAAGAGCCAGCAGGGAAAACTATGCCTTGTTCTAAAGCTCTTTGGGAACCGCTTGCGTAGCCCCACAGACCTGGGGGCTGCAGGCTTTCCTGCTGCCTTCAGACTCGACACCACCCTTTCCCACTTGGCGTCGCGCCAGGCACAAAAATGGCCTATGGCTGGAGATGGGTCCCCCACCCAAAGAGCCAGCAGGGAAAACTAGGCCTTGTTCTAAAGCTCTTTGGGAACCGCTTGCGTAGCCCCACAGACCTGGGGGCTGCAGGCTTTGCTGCTGCCTTCAGCCTCAAAGCAACCCTTTCCCACTTGGCGCTGCGCCAGGCACAAAAATGGCCATACGGCTGGAGATGGGTCCCCCGCCCAAAGAGCCAGCAGGGAAAACTATGCCTTGTTCTAAAGCTCTTTGGGAACCGCTTGCGTAGCCCCACAGACCTGGGGGCTGCGGGCTTTCCTGCTGCCTTCAGCCTCAAAGCCACCCTTTCCCACTTGGCGCCGCGCCAGGCACAAAAATGGCCATACGGCTGGAGATGGGTCCCCCGCCCAAAGAGCCAGCAGGGAAAACTATGCCTTGTTCTAAAGCTCTTTGGGAACCGCTTGCTTGGCCCCACAGACCTGGGGGCTGCGGGCTTTCCTGCTGCCTTCAGCCTCGACAACACCCTTTCCCACTTGGCGTCGCGCCAGGCACAAAAATGGCCTATGGCTGGAGATGGGTCCCCCGCCCAAGGAGCCAGCAGGGAAAACTAGGCCTTGTTCTAAAGCTCTTTGGGAACCGCTTGCGTAGCCCCACACACCTGGGGGCTGCGGGCTTTCCTGCTGTCTTCAGCCTCAAAGCCACCCTTTCCCACTTGGCGCCGCATCAGGCACAAAAATGGCCATACGGCTGGAGATGGGTCCCCCGCCCAAAGAGCCAGCAGGGAAAACTCTGCCTTGTTCTAAAGCTCTTTGGGAACCGCTTGCGTAGCCCCACAGACCTGGGGGCTGCGGGCTTTGCTGCTGCCTTCAGCCTCGACACCACCCTTTCCCACTACGCACCGCGCCAGGCATAAAAATAGCCATACGACTGGAGATGGGTCCCCCGCCCAAAGAGCCAGCAGGGAAAACTATGCCTTGTTCTAAAGGTCTTTGGGAAACGCTTTCGTAGCCGCACAGACCTGGGGGCTGCAGGCTTTGCTGCTGCCTTCAGCCTCAAAGCCACCCTTTCCCACTTGGCGCTGCGCCAGGCACAAAAATGGCCATATGGCTGGAGAGGGGTCCCCCGCCCAAAGAGCCAGCAGGGAAAACTATGCCTTGTTCTAAAGCTCTTTGGGAACCGCTTGCGTAGCCCCACAGACCTGGGGGCTGCAGGCTTTCCTGCTGCCTTCAGCCTCGACAGCACCCTTTCCCACTTGGCTCCGCGCCAGGCACAAAAATGGCCATACGGCTGGAGATGGGTCCCCCGCCCAAAGAGCCAGCAGGGAAAACTATGCCTTGTTCTAAAGCTCTTTGGGAACCGCTTCCGTAGCCCCACAGACCTGGTGGGTGTGGGCTTTCCTGCTGCCTTCAGCCTCAAAGCCACCCTTTCCCACTTGGTGCCGCGGTAGGCACAAAAATGGTCTATGGCTGGAGATGGGTCCCATGCCCAAAGACCCAGCAAGGAAAACTATGCCTTGTTCTAAAGCTCTTTGGGAACCGCTTGCATAGCCCCACAGACCTGGGGGCTGTGGGCCTTCCTGCTGCCTTCAGCCTCGACACCACCCTTTCCCACTTGGCCCCTGGCCACGCACAAAAATGGCCATACGGCTGGAGATGGGTCCCCCGCCCAAAGAGCCAGCAGGGAAAACTATGCCTTGTTCTAAAACTCTTTGGGAACCGCTTGCGTAGCCGCACAGACCTGGGGGCTGCAGGCTCTCCTGCTGCCTTCAGCCTCGACAGCACCCTTTCCCACTTGGCGCCGCGCCAGGCACAAAAATGGCCATACGGCTGGAGACGGGTCCCCCGCCCAGAGAGCCAGCAGGGAAAATTATGCCTTGTTCTAAAGCTCTTTGGGAACCGCTTGCGTAGCCCCACAGACCGGGGGGCTGCGGGCTTTCCTGCTGCCTTCAGCCTCAAAGCCACCCTTTCCCACTTGGCGCTGGGCCAGGCACAAAAATGGCCATACGGCTGGAGATGGGTCCCCCGCCCAAAGAGCCAGCAGGGAAAACTATGCCTTGTTCTAAAGCTCTTTGGGAACCGCTTGCGTAGCCCCACAGACCTGGGGGCTGCAGGCTTTCCTGCTGCCTTCAGCCTCAAAGCCACCCTTTCCCACTTGGCGTCGCGCCAGGCACAAAAATGGCCTATGGCTGGAGATGGGTCCCCCGCCCAAAGAGCCAGCAGGGAAAACTATGCCTTGTTCTAAAGCTCTTTGGGAACCGCTTGCTTGGCCCCACAGACCTGGGGGCTGCAGGCTTTGCTGCTGCCTTCAGACTCGACACCACCCTTTCCAACCTGGCGCCGCGCCAGGCACAAAAATGGCCTATGGCTGGAGATGGGTCCCATGCCCAAAGAGCCAGCAAGGAAAACTATGCCTTGTTCTAAAGCTCTTTGGGAACCGCTTGCATAGCCCCACAGACCTGGGGGCTGCGGGCTTTGCTGCTGCCTTCAGCCTCGACACCACCCTTTCCCACTTGGCGCCGCGCCAGGCACAAAAATGGCCATACGGCTGGAGATGGGTCCCCCGCCCAAAGAGCCAGCAGGGAAAACTATGCCTTGTTCTAAAGCTCTTTGGGAACCGCTTGCATAGCCCCACAGACCTGGGGGCTGAAGGCTTTCCTGCTGTCTTCAGCCTCAAAGCCACCCTTTCCCACTTGGCGCCCTATCAGGCACAGAAATGGCCTATGGCTGGAGATGGGTCCCCCGCCCAAAGAGCCAGCAGGGAAAACTATGCCTTGTTCTAAAGCTCTTTGGGAACCGCTTGCGTAGCCCCAAAGACCTGGGGGCTGCGGGCTTTCCTGCTGCCTTCAGCCTCAAAACCACCCTTTCCCACTTGGCGCCGCATCAGGCACAAAAATGGCCATACGACTGGAGATGGGTCCCCCGCCCAAAGAGCCAGCAGGGAAAACTATGCCTTGTTCTAAAGCTCTTTGGGAACCGCTTGCGTAGCCCCACAGACCTGGGGGCTGCGGGCTTTCCTGCTGCCTTCAGCCTCGACACCACCCTTTCCCACTACGCACCGCGCCAGGCATAAAAATCGCCATACGACTGGAGATGGGTCCCCCGCCCAAAGAGCCAGCAGGGAAAACTATGCCTTGTTCTAAAGCTCTTTGGGAACCGCTTGCGTAGCCGCACAGACCTGGGGGCTGCAGGCTTTGCTGCTGCCTTCAGCCTCAAAGCCACCCTTTCCCACTTGGCGCTGCGCCAGGCACAAAAATGGCCATACGGCTGGAGATGGGTCCCCCGCCCAAAGAGCCAGCAGGGAAAATTATGCCTTGTTCTAAAGCTCTTTGGGAACCGCTTGCGTAGCCCCACAGACCTGGGGGCTGCGGGCTTTCCTGCTGCCTTCAGCCTCAAAAACACCCTTTCCCACTACGCACCGCGCCAGGCATAAAAATAGCCATACGACTGGAGATGGGTCCCCCGCCCAAAGAGCCAGCAGGGAAAACTATGCCTTGTTCTAAAGCTCTTTGGGAACCGCTTGCGTAGCCCCACAGACCTGGGGGCTGCAGGCTTTCCTGCTGCCTTCAGACTCGACACCACCCTTTCCCACTTGGCGTCGCGCCAGGCACAAAAATGGCCTATGGCTGGAGATGGGTCCCCCACCCAAAGAGCCAGCAGGGAAAACTATGCCTTGTTCTAAAGCTCTTTGGGAACCGCTTGCGTAGCCCCACAGACCTGGGGGCTGCAGGCTTTGCTGCTGCCTTCAGCCTCAAAGCAACCCTTTCCCACTTGGCGCTGCGCCAGGCACAAAAATGGCCATACGGCTGGAGATGGGTCCCCCGCCCAAAGAGCCAGCAGGGAAAACTATGCCTTGTTCTAAAGCTCTTTGGGAACCGCTTGCGTAGCCCCACAGACCTGGGGGCTGCGGGCTTTCCTGCTGCCTTCAGCCTCAAAGCCACCCTTTCCCACTTGGCGCCGCGCCAGGCACAAAAATGGACATACGGCTGGAGATGGGTCCCCCGCCCAAAGAGCCAGCAGGGAAAACTATGCCTTGTTCTAAAGCTCTTTGGGAACCGCTTGCTTGGCCCCACAGACCTGGGGGCTGCGGGCTTTCCTGCTGCCTTCAGCCTCGACAACACCCTTTCCCACTTGGCGTCGCGCCAGGCACAAAAATGGCCTATGGCTGGAGATGGGTCCCCCGCCCAAGGAGCCAGCAGGGAAAACTAGGCCTTGTTCTAAAGCTCTTTGGGAACCGCTTGCGTAGCCCCACAGACCTGGGGGCTGCGGGCTTTCCTGCTGTCTTCAGCCTCAAAGCCACCCTTTCCCACTTGGCGCTGCGCCAGGCACAAAAATGGCCATATGGCTGGAGAGGGGTCCACCGCCCAAAGAGCCAGCAGGGAAAACTATGCCTTGTTCTAAAGCTCTTTGGGAACCGCTTGCGTAGCCCCACAGACCTGGGGGCTGCAGGCTTTCCTGCTGCCTTCAGCCTCGACAGCACCCTTTCCCACTTGGCTCCGCGCCAGGCACAAAAATGGCCATACGGCTGGAGATGGGTCCCCCGCCCAAAGAGCCAGCAGGGAAAACTATGCCTTGTTCTAAAGCTCTTTGGGAACCGCTTCCGTAGCCCCACAGACCTGGTGGGTGTGGGCTTTCCTGCTGCCTTCAGCCTCAAAGCCACCCTTTCCCACTTGGTGCCGCGGTAGGCACAAAAATGGTCTATGGCTGGAGATGGGTCCCATGCCCAAAGACCCAGCAAGGAAAACTATGCCTTGTTCTAAAGCTCTTTGGGAACCGCTTGCATAGCCCCACAGACCTGGGGGCTGTGGGCCTTCCTGCTGCCTTCAGCCTCGACACCACCCTTTCCCACTTGGCCCCTGGCCACGCACAAAAATGGCCATACGGCTGGAGATGGGTCCCCCGCCCAAAGAGCCAGCAGGGAAAACTATGCCTTGTTCTAAAGCTCTTTGGGAACCGCTTGCGTAGCCCCACAGACCTGGGGGCTGCGGGCTTTCCTGCTGCCTTCAGCCTCGACACCACCCTTTCCCACTACGCACCGCGCCAGGCATAAAAATCGCCATACGACTGGAGATGGGTCCCCCGCCCAAAGAGCCAGCAGGGAAAACTATGCCTTGTTCTAAAGCTCTTTGGGAACCGCTTGCGTAGCCGCACAGACCTGGGGGCTGCAGGCTTTGCTGCTGCCTTCAGCCTCAAAGCCACCCTTTCCCACTTGGCGCTGCGCCAGGCACAAAAATGGCCATACGGCTGGAGATGGGTCCCCCGCCCAAAGAGCCAGCAGGGAAAACTATGCCTTGTTCTAAAGCTCTTTGGGAACCGCGTGCGTAGCCCCACAGACCTGGGGGCTGCGCGCTTTCCTGCTGCCTTCAGCCTCAAAGCCACCCTTTCCCACTTGGCGCCGCGCCAGGCTCAAAAATGGCCATACGGCTGGAGATGGGTCCCCCGCCCAAAGAGCCAGCAGGGAAAACTAGGCCTTGTTCTAAAGCTCTTTGGGAACCGCTTGCGTAGCCCCACAGACCTGAGGGGTGTGGGCTTTCCTGCTGTCTTCAGCCTCAAAGCCACCCTTTCCCACTTGGCGCCGCGGTAGGCACAAAAATCGTCTATGGCTGGAGATGGGTCCCATGTCCAAAGACCCAGCAAGGAAAACTATGCCTTCTTCTAAAGCTCTTTGGGAACCGCTTGCATAGCCCCACAGACCTGGGGGCTGTGGGCCTTCCTGCTGCCTTCAGCCTCGACACCACCCCTTCCCACTTGGCCCCTGGCCACGCACAAAAATGGCCATACGGCTGGAGATGGGTCCCCCGCCCAAAGAGCCAGCAGGGAAAACTATGCCTTGTTCTAAAGCTCTTTGGGAACCGCTTGCGTAGCCGCACAGACCTGGGGGCTGCAGGCTTTCCTGCTGCCTTCAGCCTCGACAGCACCCTTTCCCACTTGGCGCCGCATCAGGCACAAAAATGGCCTATGGCTGGATATGGGTCCCATGCCCTAAGAGCCAGCTGGGAAAACTATGCCTTGTTCTAAAGCTCTTTGGGAACCGCTTGCGTAGCCGCACAGACCTGGGGGCTGCAGGCTTTCCTGCTGCCTTCAGCCTCGACAGCACCCTTTCCCACTTGGCGTCGCGCCAGGCACAAAAATGGCCTATGGCTGGAGATGGGTCCCCCGCCCAAGGAGCCAGCAGGGAAAACTAGGCCTTGTTCTAAAGCTCTTTGGGAACCGCTTGCGTAGCCCCACAGACCTGGGGGCTGCGGGCTTTCCTGCTGTCTTCAGCCTCAAAGCCACCCTTTCCCACTTGGCGCTGCGCCAGGCACAAAAATGGCCATATGGCTGGAGAGGGGTCCACCGCCCAAAGAGCCAGCAGGGAAAACTATGCCTTGTTCTAAAGCTCTTTGGGAACCGCTTGCGTAGCCCCACAGACCTGGGGGCTGCAGGCTTTCCTGCTGCCTTCAGCCTCGACAGCACCCTTTCCCACTTGGCTCCGCGCCAGGCACAAAAATGGCCATACGGCTGGAGATGGGTCCCCCGCCCAAAGAGCCAGCAGGGAAAACTATGCCTTGTTCTAAAGCTCTTTGGGAACCGCTTCCGTAGCCCCACAGACCTGGTGGGTGTGGGCTTTCCTGCTGCCTTCAGCCTCAAAGCCACCCTTTCCCACTTGGTGCCGCGGTAGGCACAAAAATGGTCTATGGCTGGAGATGGGTCCCATGCCCAAAGACCCAGCAAGGAAAACTATGCCTTGTTCTAAAGCTCTTTGGGAACCGCTTGCATAGCCCCACAGACCTGGGGGCTGTGGGCCTTCCTGCTGCCTTCAGCCTCGACACCACCCTTTCCCACTTGGCCCCTGGCCACGCACAAAAATGGCCATACGGCTGGAGATGGGTCCCCCGCCCAAAGAGCCAGCAGGGAAAACTATGCCTTGTTCTAAAGCTCTTTGGGAACCGCTTGCGTAGCCCCACAGACCTGGGGGCTGCGGGCTTTCCTGCTGCCTTCAGCCTCGACACCACCCTTTCCCACTACGCACCGCGCCAGGCATAAAAATCGCCATACGACTGGAGATGGGTCCCCCGCCCAGAGAGCCAGCAGGGAAAACTATGCCTTGTTCTAAAGCTCTTTGGGAACCGCTTGCATAGCCCCACAGACCTGGGGGCTGAAGGCTTTCCTGCTGCCTTCAGCCTCAAAACCACCCTTTCCCACTTGGCGCCGCATCAGGCACAAAAATGGCCATACGACTGGAGATGGGTCCCCCGCCCAAAGAGCCAGCAGGGAAAACTATGCCTTGTTCTAAAGCTCTTTGGGAACCGCTTGCGTAGCCCCACAGACCTGGGGGCTGCGGGCTTTCCTGCTGCCTTCAGCCTCGACACCACCCTTTCCCACTACGCACCGCGCCAGGCATAAAAATCGCCATACGACTGGAGATGGGTCCCCCGCCCAAAGAGCCAGCAGGGAAAACTATGCCTTGTTCTAAAGCTCTTTGGGAACCGCTTGCGTAGCCGCACAGACCTGGGGGCTGCAGGCTTTGCTGCTGCCTTCAGCCTCAAAGCCACCCTTTCCCACTTGGCGCTGCGCCAGGCACAAAAATGGCCATACGGCTGGAGATGGGTCCCCCGCCCAAAGAGCCAGCAGGGAAAATTATGCCTTGTTCTAAAGCTCTTTGGGAACCGCTTGCGTAGCCCCACAGACCTGGGGGCTGCGGGCTTTCCTGCTGCCTTCAGCCTCAAAAACACCCTTTCCCACTACGCACCGCGCCAGGCATAAAAATAGCCATACGACTGGAGATGGGTCCCCCGCCCAAAGAGCCAGCAGGGAAAACTATGCCTTGTTCTAAAGCTCTTTGGGAACCGCTTGCGTAGCCCCACAGACCTGGGGGCTGCAGGCTTTCCTGCTGCCTTCAGACTCGACACCACCCTTTCCCACTTGGCGTCGCGCCAGGCACAAAAATGGCCTATGGCTGGAGATGGGTCCCCCACCCAAAGAGCCAGCAGGGAAAACTATGCCTTGTTCTAAAGCTCTTTGGGAACCGCTTGCGTAGCCCCACAGACCTGGGGGCTGCAGGCTTTGCTGCTGCCTTCAGCCTCAAAGCAACCCTTTCCCACTTGGCGCTGCGCCAGGCACAAAAATGGCCATACGGCTGGAGATGGGTCCCCCGCCCAAAGAGCCAGCAGGGAAAACTATGCCTTGTTCTAAAGCTCTTTGGGAACCGCTTGCGTAGCCCCACAGACCTGGGGGCTGCGGGCTTTCCTGCTGCCTTCAGCCTCAAAGCCACCCTTTCCCACTTGGCGCCGCGCCAGGCACAAAAATGGACATACGGCTGGAGATGGGTCCCCCGCCCAAAGAGCCAGCAGGGAAAACTATGCCTTGTTCTAAAGCTCTTTGGGAACCGCTTGCTTGGCCCCACAGACCTGGGGGCTGCGGGCTTTCCTGCTGCCTTCAGCCTCGACAACACCCTTTCCCACTTGGCGTCGCGCCAGGCACAAAAATGGCCTATGGCTGGAGATGGGTCCCCCGCCCAAGGAGCCAGCAGGGAAAACTAGGCCTTGTTCTAAAGCTCTTTGGGAACCGCTTGCGTAGCCCCACAGACCTGGGGGCTGCGGGCTTTCCTGCTGTCTTCAGCCTCAAAGCCACCCTTTCCCACTTGGCGCTGCGCCAGGCACAAAAATGGCCATATGGCTGGAGAGGGGTCCACCGCCCAAAGAGCCAGCAGGGAAAACTATGCCTTGTTCTAAAGCTCTTTGGGAACCGCTTGCGTAGCCCCACAGACCTGGGGGCTGCAGGCTTTCCTGCTGCCTTCAGCCTCGACAGCACCCTTTCCCACTTGGCTCCGCGCCAGGCACAAAAATGGCCATACGGCTGGAGATGGGTCCCCCGCCCAAAGAGCCAGCAGGGAAAACTATGCCTTGTTCTAAAGCTCTTTGGGAACCGCTTCCGTAGCCCCACAGACCTGGTGGGTGTGGGCTTTCCTGCTGCCTTCAGCCTCAAAGCCACCCTTTCCCACTTGGTGCCGCGGTAGGCACAAAAATGGTCTATGGCTGGAGATGGGTCCCATGCCCAAAGACCCAGCAAGGAAAACTATGCCTTGTTCTAAAGCTCTTTGGGAACCGCTTGCATAGCCCCACAGACCTGGGGGCTGTGGGCCTTCCTGCTGCCTTCAGCCTCGACACCACCCTTTCCCACTTGGCCCCTGGCCACGCACAAAAATGGCCATACGGCTGGAGATGGGTCCCCCGCCCAAAGAGCCAGCAGGGAAAACTATGCCTTGTTCTAAAGCTCTTTGGGAACCGCTTGCGTAGCCCCACAGACCTGGGGGCTGCGGGCTTTCCTGCTGCCTTCAGCCTCGACACCACCCTTTCCCACTACGCACCGCGCCAGGCATAAAAATCGCCATACGACTGGAGATGGGTCCCCCGCCCAAAGAGCCAGCAGGGAAAACTATGCCTTGTTCTAAAGCTCTTTGGGAACCGCTTGCGTAGCCGCACAGACCTGGGGGCTGCAGGCTTTGCTGCTGCCTTCAGCCTCAAAGCCACCCTTTCCCACTTGGCGCTGCGCCATGCACAAAAATGGCCATACGGCTGGAGATGGGTCCCCCGCCCAAAGAGCCAGCAGGGAAAACTATGCCTTGTTCTAAAGCTCTTTGGGAACCGCGTGCGTAGCCCCACAGACCTGGGGGCTGCGCGCTTTCCTGCTGCCTTCAGCCTCAAAGCCACCCTTTCCCACTTGGCGCCGCGCCAGGCTCAAAAATGGCCATACGGCTGGAGATGGGTCCCCCGCCCAAAGAGCCAGCAGGGAAAACTAGGCCTTGTTCTAAAGCTCTTTGGGAACCGCTTGCGTAGCCCCACAGACCTGAGGGGTGTGGGCTTTCCTGCTGTCTTCAGCCTCAAAGCCACCCTTTCCCACTTGGCGCCGCGGTAGGCACAAAAATCGTCTATGGCTGGAGATGGGTCCCATGTCCAAAGACCCAGCAAGGAAAACTATGCCTTCTTCTAAAGCTCTTTGGGAACCGCTTGCATAGCCCCACAGACCTGGGGGCTGTGGGCCTTCCTGCTGCCTTCAGCCTCGACACCACCCCTTCCCACTTGGCCCCTGGCCACGCACAAAAATGGCCATACGGCTGGAGATGGGTCCCCCGCCCAAAGAGCCAGCAGGGAAAACTATGCCTTGTTCTAAAGCTCTTTGGGAACCGCTTGCGTAGCCGCACAGACCTGGGGGCTGCAGGCTTTCCTGCTGCCTTCAGCCTCGACAGCACCCTTTCCCACTTGGCGCCGCATCAGGCACAAAAATGGCCTATGGCTGGATATGGGTCCCATGCCCTAAGAGCCAGCTGGGAAAACTATGCCTTGTTCTAAAGCTCTTTGGGAACCGCTTGCGTAGCCGCACAGACCTGGGGGCTGCAGGCTTTCCTGCTGCCTTCAGCCTCGACAGCACCCTTTCCCACTTGGCGTCGCGCCAGGCACAAAAATGGCCTATGGCTGGAGATGGGTCCCCCGCCCAAGGAGCCAGCAGGGAAAACTAGGCCTTGTTCTAAAGCTCTTTGGGAACCGCTTGCGTAGCCCCACAGACCTGGGGGCTGCGGGCTTTCCTGCTGTCTTCAGCCTCAAAGCCACCCTTTCCCACTTGGCGCTGCGCCAGGCACAAAAATGGCCATATGGCTGGAGAGGGGTCCACCGCCCAAAGAGCCAGCAGGGAAAACTATGCCTTGTTCTAAAGCTCTTTGGGAACCGCTTGCGTAGCCCCACAGACCTGGGGGCTGCAGGCTTTCCTGCTGCCTTCAGCCTCGACAGCACCCTTTCCCACTTGGCTCCGCGCCAGGCACAAAAATGGCCATACGGCTGGAGATGGGTCCCCCGCCCAAAGAGCCAGCAGGGAAAACTATGCCTTGTTCTAAAGCTCTTTGGGAACCGCTTCCGTAGCCCCACAGACCTGGTGGGTGTGGGCTTTCCTGCTGCCTTCAGCCTCAAAGCCACCCTTTCCCACTTGGTGCCGCGGTAGGCACAAAAATGGTCTATGGCTGGAGATGGGTCCCATGCCCAAAGACCCAGCAAGGAAAACTATGCCTTGTTCTAAAGCTCTTTGGGAACCGCTTGCATAGCCCCACAGACCTGGGGGCTGTGGGCCTTCCTGCTGCCTTCAGCCTCGACACCACCCTTTCCCACTTGGCTCCGCGCCAGGCACAAAAATGGCCATACGGCTGGAGATGGGTCCCCCGCCCAAAGAGCCAGCAGGGAAAACTATGCCTTGTTCTAAAGCTCTTTGGGAACCGCTTGCGTAGCCCCACAGACCTGGGGGCTGCGGGCTTTCCTGCTGCCTTCAGCCTCGACACCACCCTTTCCCACTACGCACCGCGCCAGGCATAAAAATCGCCATACGACTGGAGATGGGTCCCCCGCCCAAAGAGCCAGCAGGGAAAACTATGCCTTGTTCTAAAGCTCTTTGGGAACCGCTTGCGTAGCCGCACAGACCTGGGGGCTGCAGGCTTTGCTGCTGCCTTCAGCCTCAAAGCCACCCTTTCCCACTTGGCGCTGCGCCAGGCACAAAAATGGCCATACGGCTGGAGATGGGTCCCCCGCCCAAAGAGCCAGCAGGGAAAACTATGCCTTGTTCTAAAGCTCTTTGGGAACCGCGTGCGTAGCCCCACAGACCTGGGGGCTGCGCGCTTTCCTGCTGCCTTCAGCCTCAAAGCCACCCTTTCCCACTTGGCGCCGCGCCAGGCTCAAAAATGGCCATACGGCTGGAGATGGGTCCCCCGCCCAAAGAGCCAGCAGGGAAAACTAGGCCTTGTTCTAAAGCTCTTTGGGAACCGCTTGCGTAGCCCCACAGACCTGAGGGGTGTGGGCTTTCCTGCTGTCTTCAGCCTCAAAGCCACCCTTTCCCACTTGGCGCCGCGGTAGGCACAAAAATCGTCTATGGCTGGAGATGGGTCCCATGTCCAAAGACCCAGCAAGGAAAACTATGCCTTCTTCTAAAGCTCTTTGGGAACCGCTTGCATAGCCCCACAGACCTGGGGGCTGTGGGCCTTCCTGCTGCCTTCAGCCTCGACACCACCCCTTCCCACTTGGCCCCTGGCCACGCACAAAAATGGCCATACGGCTGGAGATGGGTCCCCCGCCCAAAGAGCCAGCAGGGAAAACTATGCCTTGTTCTAAAGCTCTTTGGGAACCGCTTGCGTAGCCGCACAGACCTGGGGGCTGCAGGCTTTCCTGCTGCCTTCAGCCTCGACAGCACCCTTTCCCACTTGGCGCCGCATCAGGCACAAAAATGGCCTATGGCTGGATATGGGTCCCATGCCCTAAGAGCCAGCTGGGAAAACTATGCCTTGTTCTAAAGCTCTTTGGGAACCGCTTGCGTAGCCCCACAGACCTGGGGGCTGCAGGCTTTGCTGCTGCCTTCAGCCTCAAAGCCACCCTTTCCCACTTGGCGTCGCGCCAGGCTCAAAAATGGCCTATGGCTGGAGATGGGTACCCCGCCCAAAGAGCCAGCAGGGAAAACTATGCCTTGTTCTAAAGCTCTTTGGGAACCGCTTGCTTGGCCCCACAGACCTGGGGGCTGCAGGCTTTGCTGCTGCCTTCAGACTCGACACCACCCTTTCCAACCTGGCGCCGCGCCAGGCACAAAAATGGCCTATGGCTGGAGATGGGTCCCATGCCCAAAGAGCCAGCAAGAAAAACTATGCCTTGTTCTAAAGCTCTTTGGGAACCGCTTGCATAGCCCCACAGACCTGGGGGCTGCGGGCTTTGCTGCTGCCTTCAGCCTCAAAGCCACCCTTTCCCACTTGGCGCCGCGCCAGGCACAAAAATGGCCATACGGCTGGAGATGGGTCCCCCGCCCAAAGAGGCAGCAGGGAAAACTATGCCTTGTTCTAAAGCTCTTTGGGAACCGCTTGCGTAGCCCCACAGACCTGGGGGCTGCAGGCTTTGCTCCTGCCTTCAGACTCCACACCACCCTTTCCCACTTGGCGCCGCGCCAGGCCCAAAAATGGCCATACGGCTGGAGATGGGTCCCCCGCCCAAAGAGCCAGCAGGGAAAACTATGCCTTGTTCTAAAGCTCTTTGGGAACCGCTTGCGTAGCCCCACAGACCTGGGGGCTGCGGGCTTTCCTGCTGCCTTCAGCCTCGACACCACCCTTTCCCACTACGCACCGCGCCAGGCATAAAAATAGCCATACGACTGGAGATGGGTCCCCCGCCCAAAGAGCCAGCAGGGAAAACTATGCCTTGTTCTAAAGCTCTTTGGGAACCGCTTGCGTAGCCGCACAGACCTGGGGGCTGCAGGCTTTGCTGCTGCCTTCAGCCTCAAAGCCACCCTTTCCCACTTGGCGCTGCGCCAGGCACAAAAATGGCCATATGGCTGGAGATGGGTCCCCTGCCAAAAGAGCCAGCAGGGAAAACTATGCCTTGTTCTAAAGCTCTTTGGGAACCGCTTGCGTAGCCCCACAGACCTGGGGGGTGTGGGCTTTCCTGCTGCCTTCAGCCTCAAAGCCACCCTTTCCCACTTGGCGCCGCGGTAGGCACAAAAATGGTCTATGGCTGGAGATGGGTCCCATGCCCAAAGACCCAGCAAGGAAAACTATGCCTTGTTCTAAAGCTCTTTGGGAACCGCTTGCGTAGCCCCACAGACCTGGGGGCTGTGGGCCTTCCTGCTGCCTTCAGCCTCGACACCACCCTTTCCCACTTGGCGCCGTGCCACGCACAAAAATGGCCATACGGCTGGAGATGGGTCCCCCGCCCAAAGAGCCAGCAGGGAAAATTATGCCTTGTTCTAAAGCTCTTTGGGAACCGCTTGCGTAGCCCCACAGACCTGGGGGCTGCGGGCTTTCCTGCTGCCTTCAGCCTCAAAGTCACCCTTTCCCACTTGGTGCCGCATCAGGCACAAAAATGGCCTATGGCTGGATATGGGTCCCATGCCCTAAGAGCCAGCTGGGAAAACTATGCCTTGTTCTAAAGCTCTTTGGGAACCACTTGCGTAGCCCCACAGACCTGGGGGCTGCAGGCTTTGCTGCTGCCTTCAGCCTCAAAGCCACCCTTTCCCACTTGGCGCTGCGCCAGGCACAAAAATGGCCTATGGCTGGAGATGGGTCCCCCGCCCAAAGAGCCAGCAGGGAAAACTATGCCTTGTTCTAAAGCTCTTTGGGAACCGCTTGCTTGGCCCCACAGACCTGGGGGCTGCAGGCTTTGCTGCTGCCTTCAGACTCGACACCACCCTTTCCAACCTGGCGCCGCGCCAGGCACAAAAATGGCCTATGGCTGGAGATGGGTCCCCCGCCCAAAGAGCCAGCAGGGAAAACTATGCCTTGTTCTAAAGCTCTTTGGGAACCGCTTGCGTAGCCCCACAAACCTGGGGGCTGCAGGCTTTCCTGCTGCCTTCAGCCTCAAAACCACCCTTTCCCACTTGGCGCCGGGCCAGGCACAAAAATGGCCATACGGCTGGAGATGGGTCCCCCGCCCAAAGAGCCAGCAGGGAAAACTAGGCCTTGTTCTAAACCTCTTTGGGAACCGCTTGCGTAGCCCCACAGACCTGGGGGCTGTGGGCTTTCCTGCTGTCTTCAGCCTCAAAGCCACCCTTTCCCACTTGGCGCCGCGGTAGGCACAAAAATGGTCTATGGCTGGAGATGGGTCCCATGCCCAAAGATCCAGCAAGGAAAACTATGCCTTGTTCTAAAGCTCTTTGGGAACCGCTTGCATAGCCCCACAGACCTGGGGGCTGTGGGCCTTCCTGCTGCCTTCAGCCTCGACACCACCCTTTCCCACTTGGCCCCTGGCCACGCACAAAAATGGCCATACGGCTGGAGATGGGTCCCCCGCCCAAAGAGCCAGCAGGGAAAACTATGCCTTGTTATAAAGCTCTTTGGGAACCGCTTGCGTAGCCCCACAAACATGGGGGCTGCAGGCTTTCCTGCTGCCTTCAGCCTCAAAGCCACCCTTTCCCACTTGGCGCCGCGCCAGGCACAAAAATGGCCATACGGCTGGAGATGGGTCCCCCGCCCAAAGAGCCAGCAGGGAAAACTATGCCTTGTTCTAAAGCTCTTTGGGAACCGCTTGCGTAGCCCCACAGACCTGGGGGCTGCGGGCTTTCCTGCTGCCTTCAGCCTCAAAGCCACCCTTTCCCACTTGGCGCTGCGCCAGGCACAAAAATGGCCTATGGCTGGAGATGGGTCCCCCGCCCAAAGAGCCAGCAGGGAAAACTATGCCTTGTTCTAAAGCTCTTTGGGAACCGCTTCCGTAGCCCCACAGACCTGGTGGGTGTGGGCTTTCCTGCTGCCTTCAGCCTCAAAGCCACCCTTTCCCACTTGGTGCCGCGGTAGGCACAAAAATGGTCTATGGCTGGAGATGGGTCCCATGCCCAAAGAGCCAGCAGGGAAAACTATGCCTTGTTCTAAAACTCTTTGGGAACCGCTTGCGTAGCCGCACAGACCTGGGGGCTGCAGGCTCTCCTGCTGCCTTCAGCCTCGACAGCACCCTTTCCCACTTGGCGCCGCGCCAGGCACAAAAATGGCCATACGGCTGGAGACGGGTCCCCCGCCCAGAGAGCCAGCAGGGAAAATTATGCCTTGTTCTAAAGCTCTTTGGGAACCGCTTGCGTAGCCCCACAGACCGGGGGGCTGCGGGCTTTCCTGCTGCCTTCAGCCTCAAAGCCACCCTTTCCCACTTGGCGCTGGGCCAGGCACAAAAATGGCCATACGGCTGGAGATGGGTCCCCCGCCCAAAGAGCCAGCAGGGAAAACTATGCCTTGTTCTAAAGCTCTTTGGGAACCGCTTGCGTAGCCCCACAGACCTGGGGGCTGCAGGCTTTGCTGCTGCCTTCAGCCTCAAAGCCACCCTTTCCCACTTGGCGTCGCGCCAGGCACAAAAATGGCCTATGGCTGGAGATGGGTCCCCCGCCCAAAGAGCCAGCAGGGAAAACTATGCCTTGTTCTAAAGCTCTTTGGGAACCGCTTGCTTGGCCCCACAGACCTGGGGGCTGCAGGCTTTGCTGCTGCCTTCAGACTCGACACCACCCTTTCCAACCTGGCGCCGCGCCAGGCACAAAAATGGCCTATGGCTGGAGATGGGTCCCATGCCCAAAGAGCCAGCAAGGAAAACTATGCCTTGTTCTAAAGCTCTTTGGGAACCGCTTGCATAGCCCCACAGACCTGGGGGCTGCGGGCTTTGCTGCTGCCTTCAGCCTCGACACCACCCTTTCCCACTTGGCGCCGCGCCAGGCACAAAAATGGCCATACGGTTGGAGATGGGTCCACCGCCCAAAGAGCCAGCAGGGAAAACTATGCCTTGTTCTAAAGCTCTTTGGGAACCGCTTGCATAGCCCCACAGACCTGGGGGCTGAAGGCTTTCCTGCTGTCTTCAGCCTCAAAGCCACCCTTTCCCACTTGGCGCCCTATCAGGCACAGAAATGGCCTATGGCTGGAGATGGGTCCCCTGCCCAAAGAGCCAGCAGGGAAAACTATGCCTTGTTCTAAAGCTCTTTGGGAACCGCTTGCGTAGCCCCACAGACCTGGGGGCTGCGGGCTTTCCTGCTGCCTTCAGCCTCAAAACCACCCTTTCCCACTTGGCGCCGCATCAGGCACAAAAATGGCCATACGGCTGGAGATGGGTCCCCCGCCCAAAGAGCCAGCAGGGAAAACTATGCCTTGTTCTAAAGCTCTTTGGGAACCGCTTGCGTAGCCCCACAGACCTGGGGGCTGCGGGCTTTCCTGCTGCCTTCAGCCTCGACACCACCCTTTCCCACTACGCACCGCGCCAGGCATAAAAATCGCCATACGACTGGAGATGGGTCCCCCGCCCAAAGAGCCAGCAGGGAAAACTATGCCTTGTTCTAAAGCTCTTTGGGAACCGCTTGCGTAGCCGCACAGACCTGGGGGCTGCAGGCTTTGCTGCTGCCTTCAGCCTCAAAGCCACCCTTTCCCACTTGGCGCTGCGCCAGGCACAAAAATGGCCATACGGCTGGAGATGGGTCCCCCGCCCAAAGAGCCAGCAGGGAAAACTATGCCTTGTTCTAAAGCTCTTTGGGAACCGCTTGCGTAGCCCCACAGACCTGGGGGCTGCGCGCTTTCCTGCTGCCTTCAGCCTCAAAGCCACCCTTTCCCACTTGGCGCCGCGCCAGGCTCAAAAATGGCCATACGGCTGGAGATGGGTCCCCCGCCCAAAGAGCCAGCAGGGAAAACTAGGCCTTGTTCTAAAGCTCTTTGGGAACCGCTTGCGTAGCCCCACAGACCTGAGGGGTGTGGGCTTTCCTGCTGTCTTCAGCCTCAAAGCCACCCTTTCCCACTTGGCGCCGCGGTAGGCACAAAAATCGTCTATGGCTGGAGATGGGTCCCATGTCCAAAGACCCAGCAAGGAAAACTATGCCTTCTTCTAAAGCTCTTTGGGAACCGCTTGCATAGCCCCACAGACCTGGGGGCTGTGGGCCTTCCTGCTGCCTTCAGCCTCGACACCACCCCTTCCCACTTGGCCCCTGGCCACGCACAAAAATGGCCATACGGCTGGAGATGGGTCCCCCGCCCAAAGAGCCAGCAGGGAAAACTATGCCTTGTTCTAAAGCTCTTTGGGAACCGCTTGCGTAGCCGCACAGACCTGGGGGCTGCAGGCTTTCCTGCTGCCTTCAGCCTCGACAGCACCCTTTCCCACTTGGCGCCGCATCAGGCACAAAAATGGCCTATGGCTGGATATGGGTCCCATGCCCTAAGAGCCAGCTGGGAAAACTATGCCTTGTTCTAAAGCTCTTTGGGAACCGCTTGCGTAGCCCCACAGACCTGGGGGCTGCAGGCTTTGCTGCTGCCTTCAGCCTCAAAGCCACCCTTTCCCACTTGGCGTCGCGCCAGGCACAAAAATGGCCTATGTCTGGAGATGGGTACCCCGCCCAAAGAGCCAGCAGGGAAAACTATGCCTTGTTCTAAAGCTCTTTGGGAACCGCTTGCTTGGCCCCACAGACCTGGGGGCTGCAGGCTTTGCTGCTGCCTTCAGACTCGACACCACCCTTTCCAACCTGGCGCCGCGCCAGGCACAAAAATGGCCTATGGCTGGAGATGGGTCCCATGCCCAAAGAGCCAGCAAGAAAAACTATGCCTTGTTCTAAAGCTCTTTGGGAACCGCTTGCATAGCCCCACAGACCTGGGGGCTGCGGGCTTTGCTGCTGCCTTCAGCCTCGACACCACCCTTTCCCACTTGGCGCCGCGCCAGGCACAAAAATGGCCTATGGCTGGAGATGGGTCCCCCGCCCAAAGAGCCAGCAGGGAAAACTATGCCTTGTTCTAAAGCTCTTTGGGAACCGCTTGCGTAGCCCCACAGACCTGGGGGCTGGAGGCTTTCCTGCTGCCTTCAGCCTCAAAGCCACCCTTTCCCACTTGGCGCCGCGCCAGGCACAAAAATGGCCATACGGCTGGAGATGGGTCCCCCGCCCAAAGAGGCAGCAGGGAAAACTATGCCTTGTTCTAAAGCTCTTTGGGAACCGCTTCCGTAGCCCCACAGACCTGGGGGCTGCAGGCTTTGCTCCTGCCTTCAGACTCCACACCACCCTTTCCCACTTGGCGCCGCGCCAGGCCCAAAAATGGCCATACGGCTGGAGATGGGTCCCCCGCCCAAAGAGCCAGCAGGGAAAACTATGCCTTGTTCTAAAGCTCTTTGGGAACCGCTTGCGTAGCCCCACAGACCTGGGGCTGCAGGCTTTGCTGCTGCCTTCAGCCTCAAAGCCACCCTTTCCCACTTGGCGCTGCGCCAGGCACAAAAATGGCCATACGGCTGGAGATGGGTCCCCCGCCCAAAGAGCCAGCAGGGAAAACTATGCCTTGTTCTAAAGCTCTTTGGGAACCGCTTGCGTAGCCCCACAGACCTGGGGGCTGCGGGCTTTCCTGCTGCCTTCAGCCTCGACACCACCCTTTCCCACTACGCACCGCGCCAGGCATAAAAATAGCCATACGACTGGAGATGGGTCCCACGCCCAAAGAGCCAGCAGGGAAAACTATGCCTTGTTCTAAAGCTCTTTGGGAACCGCTTGCGTAGCCCCACAGACCTGGGGGCTGCAGGCTTTGCTGCTGCCTTCAGCCTCAAAGCCACCCTTTCCCACTTGGCGCTGCGCCAGGCACAAAAATGGCCATATGGCTGGAGATGGGTCCCCCGCCCAAAGAGCCAGCAGGGAAAACTATGCCTTGTTCTAAAGCTCTTTGGGAACCGCTTGCGTAGCCCCACAGACCTGGGGGGTGTGGGCTTTCCTGCTGCCTTCAGCCTCAAAGCCACCCTTTCCCACTTGGCGCCGCGGTAGGCACAAAAATGGTCTATGGCTGGAGATGGGTCCCATACCCAAAGACCCAGCAAGGAAAACTATGCCTTGTTCTAAAGCTCTTTGGGAACCGCTTGCGTAGCCCCACAGACCTGGGGGCTGTGGGCCTTCCTGCTGCCTTCAGCCTCGACACCACCCTTTCCCACTTGGCGCCGTGCCACGCACAAAAATGGCCATACGGCTGGAGATGGGTCCCCCGCCCAAAGAGCCAGCAGGGAAAACTATGCCTTGTTCTAAAGCTCTTTGGGAACCGCTTGCGTAGCCGCACAGACCTGGGGGCTGCAGGCTTTCCTGCTGCCTTCAGCCTCGACAGCACCCTTTCCCACTTGGCGCCGCGCCAGGCACAAAAATGGCCATACGGCTGGAGATGGGTCCCCCGCCCAGAGAGCCAGCAGGGAAAATTATGCCTTGTTCTAAAGCTCTTTGGGAACCGCTTGCGTAGCCCCACAGACCTGGGGGCTGCGGGCTTTCCTGCTGCCTTCAGCCTCAAAGTCACCCTTTCCCACTTGGTGCCGCATCAGGCACAAAAATGGCCTATGGCTGGAGATGGGTCCCATGCCCTAAGAGCCAGCTGGGAAAACTATGCCTTGTTCTAAAGCTCTTTGGGAACCACTTGCGTAGCCCCACAGACCTGGGGGCTGCAGGCTTTGCTGCTGCCTTCAGCCTCAAAGCCACCCTTTCCCACTTGGCGCTGCGCCAGGCACAAAAATGGCCTATGGCTGGAGATGGGTCCCCCGCCCAAAGAGCCAGCAGGGAAAACTATGCCTTGTTCTAAAGCTCTTTGGGAACCGCTTGCTTGGCCCCACAGACCTGGGGGCTGCAGGCTTTGCTGCTGCCTTCAGACTCGACACCACCCTTTCCAACCTGGCGCCGCGCCAGGCACAAAAATGGCCTATGGCTGGAGATGGGTCCCCCGCCCAAAGAGCCAGCAGGGAAAACTATGCCTTGTTCTAAAGCTCTTTGGGAACCGCTTGCGTAGCCCTACAAACCTGGGGGCTGCAGGCTTTCCTGCTGCCTTCAGCCTCAAAGCCACCCTTTCCCACTTGGCGCCGCGCCAGGCACAAAAATGGCCATACGGCTGGAGATGGGTCCCCCGCCCAAAGAGCCAGCAGGGAAAACTAGGCCTTGTTCTAAAGCTCTTTGGGAACCGCTTGCGTAGCCCCACAGACCTGGGGGCTTTGGGCTTTCCTGCTGTCTTCAGCCTCAAAGCCACCCTTTCCCACTTCCCACTTGGCGCCGCGGTAGGCACAAAAATGGTCTATGGCTGGAGATGGGTCCCATGCCCAAAGATCCAGCAAGGAAAATTATGCCTTGTTCTAAAGCTCTTTGGGAACCGCTTGCATAGCCCCACAGACCTGGGGGCTGTGGGCCTTCCTGCTGCCTTCAGCCTCGACACCACCCTTTCCCACTTGGCCCCTGGCCACGCACAAAAATGGCATACGGCTGGAGATGGGTCCCCCGCCCAAAGAGCCAGCAGGGAAAACTATGCCTTGTTATAAAGCTCTTTGGGAACCGCTTGCGTAGCCCCACAAACATGGGGGCTGCAGGCTTTTCTGCTGCCTTCAGCCTCAAAGCCACCCTTTCCCACTTGGCGCCGCGCCAGGCACAAAAATGGCCATACGGCTGGAGATGGGTCCCCCGCCCAAAGAGCCAGCAGGGAAAACTATGCCTTGTTCTAAAGCTCTTTGGGAACCGCTTGCGTAGCCCCACAGACCTGGGGGTTGCGGCTTTCCTGCTGCCTTCAGCCTCAAAGCCACCCTTTCCCACTTGGCACTGCGCCAGGCACAAAAATGGCCTATGGCTGGAGATGGGTCCCCCGCCCAAAGAGCCAGCAGGGAAAACTATGCCTTGTTCTAAAGCTCTTTGGGAACCGCTTGCATAGCCCCACAGACCTGGGGCTGTGGGCCTTCCTGCTGCCTTCAGCCTCGACACCACCCCTTCCCACTTGGCCCCTGGCCACGCACAAAAATGGCCATACGGCTGGAGATGGGTCCCCCCGCCCAAAGAGCCAGCAGGGAAAACTATGCCTTGTTCTAAAGCTCTTTGGGAACCGCTTGCGTAGCCGCACAGACCTGGGGGCTGCAGGCTTTCCTGCTGCCTTCAGCCTCGACAGCACCCTTTCCCACTTGGCGCCGCATCAGGCACAAAAATGGCCTATGGCTGGATATGGGTCCCATGCCCTAAGAGCCAGCTGGGAAAACTATGCCTTGTTCTAAAGCTCTTTGGGAACCGCTTGCGTAGCCGCACAGACCTGGGGGCTGCAGGCTTTCCTGCTGCCTTCAGCCTCGACAGCACCCTTTCCCACTTGGCGTCGCGCCAGGCACAAAAATGGCCTATGGCTGGAGATGGGTCCCCCGCCCAAGGAGCCAGCAGGGAAAACTAGGCCTTGTTCTAAAGCTCTTTGGGAACCGCTTGCGTAGCCCCACAGACCTGGGGGCTGCGGGCTTTCCTGCTGTCTTCAGCCTCAAAGCCACCCTTTCCCACTTGGCGCTGCGCCAGGCACAAAAATGGCCATATGGCTGGAGAGGGGTCCACCGCCCAAAGAGCCAGCAGGGAAAACTATGCCTTGTTCTAAAGCTCTTTGGGAACCGCTTGCGTAGCCCCCACAGACCTGGGGGCTGCAGGCTTTCCTGCTGCCTTCAGCCTCGACAGCACCCTTTCCCACTTGGCTCCGCGCCAGGCACAAAAATGGCCATACGGCTGGAGATGGGTCCCCCGCCCAAAGAGCCAGCAGGGAAAACTATGCCTTGTTCTAAAGCTCTTTGGGAACCGCTTCCGTAGCCCACAGACCTGGTGGGTGTGGGCTTTCCTGCTGCCTTCAGCCTCAAAGCCACCCTTTCCCACTTGGTGCCGCGGTAGGCACAAAAATGGTCTATGGCTGGAGATGGGTCCCATGCCCAAAGACCCAGCAAGGAAAACTATGCCTTGTTCTAAAGCTCTTTGGGAACCGCTTGCATAGCCCCACAGACCTGGGGGCTGTGGGCCTTCCTGCTGCCTTCAGCCTCGACACCACCCTTTCCCACTTGGCCCCTGGCCACGCACAAAAATGGCCATACGGCTGGAGATGGGTCCCCCGCCCAAAGAGCCAGCAGGGAAAACTATGCCTTGTTCTAAAGCTCTTTGGGAACCGCTTGCGTAGCCCCACAGACCTGGGGGCTGCGGGCTTTCCTGCTGCCTTCAGCCTCGACACCACCCTTTCCCACTACGCACCGCGCCAGGCATAAAAATCGCCATACGACTGGAGATGGGTCCCCCCGCCAGAGAGCCAGCAGGGAAAACTATGCCTTGTTCTAAAGCTCTTTGGGAACCGCTTGCATAGCCCCACAGACCTGGGGGCTGAAGGCTTTCCTGCTGTCTTCAGCCTCAAAGCCACCCTTTCCCACTTGGCGCCCTATCAGGCACAGAAATGGCCTATGGCTGGAGATGGGTCCCCCGCCCAAAGAGCCAGCAGGGAAAACTATGCCTTGTTCTAAAGCTCTTTGGGAACCGCTTGCGTAGCCCCAAAGACCTGGGGGCTGCGGGCTTTCCTGCTGCCTTCAGCCTCAAAACCACCCTTTCCCACTGGCGCCGCATCAGGCACAAAAATGGCCATACGACTGGAGATGGGTCCCCCGCCCAAAGAGCCAGCAGGGAAAACTATGCCTTGTTCTAAAGCTCTTTGGGAACCGCTTGCGTAGCCCCACAGACCTGGGGGCTGCGGGCTTTCCTGCTGCCTTCAGCCTCGACACCACCCTTTCCCACTACGCACCGCGCCAGGCATAAAAATCGCCATACGACTGGAGATGGGTCCCCCGCCCAAAGAGCCAGCAGGGAAAACTATGCCTTGTTCTAAAGCTCTTTGGGAACCGCTTGCGTAGCCGCACAGACCTGGGGGCTGCAGGCTTTGCTGCTGCCTTCAGCCTCAAAGCCACCCTTTCCCACTTGGCGCTGCGCCAGGCACAAAAATGGCCATACGGCTGGAGATGGGTCCCCCGCCCAAAGAGCCAGCAGGGAAAATTATGCCTTGTTCTAAAGCTCTTTGGGAACCGCTTGCGTAGCCCCACAGACCTGGGGGCTGCGGGCTTTCCTGCTGCCTTCAGCCTCAAAAACACCCTTTCCCACTACGCACCGCGCCAGGCATAAAAATAGCCATACGACTGGAGATGGGTCCCCCGCCCAAAGAGCCAGCAGGGAAAACTATGCCTTGTTCTAAAGCTCTTTGGGAACCGCTTGCGTAGCCCCACAGACCTGGGGGCTGCAGGCTTTCCTGCTGCCTTCAGACTCGACACCACCCTTTCCCACTTGGCGTCGCGCCAGGCACAAAAATGGCCTATGGCTGGAGATGGGTCCCCCACCCAAAGAGCCAGCAGGGAAAACTATGCCTTGTTCTAAAGCTCTTTGGGAACCGCTTGCGTAGCCCCACAGACCTGGGGGCTGCAGGCTTTGCTGCTGCCTTCAGCCTCAAAGCAACCCTTTCCCACTTGGCGCTGCGCCAGGCACAAAAATGGCCATACGGCTGGAGATGGGTCCCCCGCCCAAAGAGCCAGCAGGGAAAACTATGCCTTGTTCTAAAGCTCTTTGGGAACCGCTTGCGTAGCCCCACAGACCTGGGGGCTGCGGGCTTTCCTGCTGCCTTCAGCCTCAAAGCCACCCTTCCTTCCCACTTGGCGCCGCGCCAGGCACAAAAATGGACATACGGCTGGAGATGGGTCCCCCGCCCAAAGAGCCAGCAGGGAAAACTATGCCTTGTTCTAAAGCTCTTTGGGAACCGCTTGCTTGGCCCCACAGACCTGGGGGCTGCGGGCTTTCCTGCTGCCTTCAGCCTCGACAACACCCTTTCCCACTTGGCGTCGCGCCAGGCACAAAAATGGCCTATGGCTGGAGATGGGTCCCCCGCCCAAGGAGCCAGCAGGGAAAACTAGGCCTTGTTCTAAAGCTCTTTGGGAACCGCTTGCGTAGCCCCACAGACCTGGGGGCTGCGGGCTTTCCTGCTGTCTTCAGCCTCAAAGCCACCCTTTCCCACTTGGCGCTGCGCCAGGCACAAAAATGGCCATATGGGCTGGAGAGGGGTCCACCGCCCAAAGAGCCAGCAGGGAAAACTATGCCTTGTTCTAAAGCTCTTTGGGAACCGCTTGCGTAGCCCCACAGACCTGGGGGCTGCAGGCTTTCCTGCTGCCTTCAGCCTCGACAGCACCCTTTCCCACTTGGCTCCGCGCCAGGCACAAAAATGGCCATACGGCTGGAGATGGGTCCCCCGCCCAAAGAGCCAGCAGGGAAAACTATGCCTTGTTCTAAAGCTCTTTGGGAACCGCTTCCGTAGCCCCACAGACCTGGTGGGTGTGGGCTTTCCTGCTGCCTTCAGCCTCAAAGCCACCCTTTCCCACTTGGTGCCGCGGTAGGCACAAAAATGGTCTATGGCTGGAGATGGGTCCCATGCCCAAAGACCCAGCAAGGAAAACTATGCCTTGTTCTAAAGCTCTTTGGGACCGCTTGCATAGCCCCACAGACCTGGGGGCTGTGGGCCTTCCTGCTGCCTTCAGCCTCGACACCACCCTTTCCCACTTGGCCCCTGGCCACGCACAAAAATGGCCATACGGCTGGAGATGGGTCCCCCGCCCAAAGAGCCAGCAGGGAAAACTATGCCTTGTTCTAAAGCTCTTTGGGAACCGCTTGCGTAGCCCCACAGACCTGGGGGCTGCGGGCTTTCCTGCTGCCTTCAGCCTCGACACCACCCTTTCCCACTACGCACCGCGCCAGGCATAAAAATCGCCATACGACTGGAGATGGGTCCCCCGCCCAAAGAGCCAGCAGGGAAAAACTATGCCTTGTTCTAAAGCTCTTTGGGAACCGCTTGCGTAGCCGCACAGACCTGGGGGCTGCAGGCTTTGCTGCTGCCTTCAGCCTCAAAGCCACCCTTTCCCACTTGGCGCTGCGCCAGGCACAAAAATGGCCATACGGCTGGAGATGGGTCCCCCGCCCAAAGAGCCAGCAGGGAAAACTATGCCTTGTTCTAAAGCTCTTTGGGAACCGCGTGCGTAGCCCCACAGACCTGGGGGCTGCGCGCTTTCCTGCTGCCTTCAGCCTCAAAGCCACCCTTTCCCACTTGGCGCCGCGCCAGGCTCAAAATGGCCATACGGCTGGAGATGGGTCCCCCGCCCAAAGAGCCAGCAGGGAAAACTAGGCCTTGTTCTAAAGCTCTTTGGGAACCGCTTGCGTAGCCCCACAGACCTGAGGGGTGTGGGCTTTCCTGCTGTCTTCAGCCTCAAAGCCACCCTTTCCCACTTGGCGCCGCGGTAGGCACAAAAATCGTCTATGGCTGGAGATGGGTCCCATGTCCAAAGACCCAGCAAGGAAAACTATGCCTTCTTCTAAAGCTCTTTGGGAACCGCTTGCATAGCCCCACAGACCTGGGGGCTGTGGGCCTTCCTGCTGCCTTCAGCCTCGACACCACCCCTTCCCACTTGGCCCCTGGCCACGCACAAAAATGGCCATACGGCTGGAGATGGGTCCCCCGCCCAAAGAGCCAGCAGGGAAAACTATGCCTTGTTCTAAAGCTCTTTGGGAACCCGCTTGCGTAGCCGCACAGACCTGGGGGCTGCAGGCTTTCCTGCTGCCTTCAGCTCGACAGCACCCTTTCCCACTTGGCGCCGCATCAGGCACAAAAATGGCCTATGGCTGGATATGGGTCCCATGCCCTAAGAGCCAGCTGGGAAAACTATGCCTTGTTCTAAAGCTCTTTGGGAACCGCTTGCGTAGCCGCACAGACCTGGGGGCTGCAGGCTTTCCTGCTGCCTTCAGCCTCGACAGCACCCTTTCCCACTTGGCGTCGCGCCAGGCACAAAAATGGCCTATGGCTGGAGATGGGTCCCCCGCCCAAGGAGCCAGCAGGGAAAACTAGCCTTGTTCTAAAGCTCTTTGGGAACCGCTTGCGTAGCCCCACAGACCTGGGGGCTGCGGCTTTCCTGCTGTCTTCAGCCTCAAAGCCACCCTTTCCCACTTGGCGCTGCGCCAGGCACAAAAATGGCCATATGGCTGGAGAGGGGTCCACCGCCCAAAGAGCCAGCAGGGAAAACTATGCCTTGTTCTAAAGCTCTTTGGGAACCGCTTGCGTAGCCCCACAGACCTGGGGGCTGCAGGCTTTCCTGCTGCCTTCAGCCTCGACAGCACCCTTTCCCACTTGGCTCCGCGCCAGGCACAAAAATGGCCATACGGCTGGAGATGGGTCCCCCGCCCAAAGAGCCAGCAGGGAAAACTATGCCTTGTTCTAAAGCTCTTTGGGAACCGCTTCCGTAGCCCCACAGACCTGGTGGGTGTGGGCTTTCCTGCTGCCTTCAGCCTCAAAGCCACCCTTTCCCACTTGGTGCCGCGGTAGGCACAAAAATGGTCTATGGCTGGAGATGGGTCCCATGCCCAAAGACCCAGCAAGGAAAACTATGCCTTGTTCTAAAGCTCTTTGGGAACCGCTTGCATAGCCCACAGACTGGGGGCTGTGGGCCTTCCTGCTGCCTTCAGCCTCGACACCACCCTTTCCCACTTGGCCCCTGGCCACGCACAAAAATGGCCATACGGCTGGAGATGGGTCCCCCGCCCAAAGAGCCAGCAGGGAAAACTATGCCTTGTTCTAAAGCTCTTTGGGAACCGCTTGCGTAGCCCCACAGACCTGGGGGCTGCGGGCTTTCCTGCTGCCTTCAGCCTCGACACCACCCTTTCCCACTACGCACCGCGCCAGGCATAAAAATCGCCATACGACTGGAGATGGGTCCCCCGCCCAAAGAGCCAGCAGGGAAAACTATGCCTTGTTCTAAAGCTCTTTGGGAACCCGCTTGCGTAGCCGCACAGACCTGGGGGCTGCAGGCTTTGCTGCTGCCTTCAGCCTCAAAGCCACCCCTTTCCCACTTGGCGCTGCGCCAGGCACAAAAATGGCCATACGGCTGGAGATGGGTCCCCCCGCCCAAAGAGCCAGCAGGGAAAACTATGCCTTGTTCTAAAGCTCTTTGGGAACCGCGTGCGTAGCCCCACAGACCTGGGGGCTGCGCGCTTTCCTGCTGCCTTCAGCCTCAAAGCCACCCTTTCCCACTTGGCGCCGCGCCAGGCTCAAAAATGGCCATACGGCTGGAGATGGGTCCCCCCGCCCAAAGAGCCAGCAGGGAAAACTAGGCCTTGTTCTAAAGCTCTTTGGGAACCGCTTGCGTAGCCCCACAGACCTGAGGGGTGTGGGCTTTCCTGCTGTCTTCAGCCTCAAAGCCACCCTTTCCCACTTGGCGCCGCGGTAGGCACAAAAATCGTCTATGGCTGGAGATGGGTCCCATGTCCAAAGACCCAGCAAGGAAAACTATGCCTTCTTCTAAAGCTCTTTGGGAACCGCTTGCATAGCCCCACAGACCTGGGGGCTGTGGGCCTTCCTGCTGCCTTCAGCCTCGACACCACCCCTTCCCACTTGGCCCCTGGCCACGCACAAAAATGGCCATACGGCTGGAGATGGGTCCCCCGCCCAAAGAGCCAGCAGGGAAAACTATGCCTTGTTCTAAAGCTCTTTGGGAACCGCTTGCGTAGCCGCACAGACCTGGGGGCTGCAGGCTTTCCTGCTGCCTTCAGCCTCGACAGCACCCTTTCCCACTTGGCGCCGCATCAGGCACAAAAATGGCCTATGGCTGGATATGGGTCCCATGCCCTAAGAGCCAGCTGGGAAAACTATGCCTTGTTCTAAAGCCTCTTTGGGAACGCTTGCGTAGCCCCACAGACCTGGGGGCTGCAGGCTTTGCTGCTGCCTTCAGCCTCAAAGCCACCCTTTCCCACTTGGCGTCGCGCCAGGCTCAAAAATGGCCTATGGCTGGAGATGGGTACCCCGCCCAAAGAGCCAGCAGGGAAAACTATGCCTTGTTCTAAAGCTCTTTGGGAACCGCTTGCTTGGCCCCACAGACCTGGGGGCTGCAGGCTTTGCTGCTGCCTTCAGACTCGACACCACCCTTTCCAACCTGGCGCCGCGCCAGGCACAAAAATGGCCTATGGCTGGAGATGGGTCCCATGCCCAAAGAGCCAGCAAGAAAAACTATGCCTTGTTCTAAAGCTCTTTGGGAACCGCTTGCATAGCCCCACAGACCTGGGGGCTGCGGGCTTTGCTGCTGCCTTCAGCCTCAAAGCCACCCTTTCCCACTTGGCGCCGCGCCAGGCACAAAAATGGCCATACGGCTGGAGATGGGTCCCCCGCCCAAAGAGGCAGCAGGGAAAACTATGCCTTGTTCTAAAGCTCTTTGGGAACCGCTTGCGTAGCCCCACAGACCTGGGGGCTGCAGGCTTTGCTCCTGCCTTCAGACTCCACACCACCCTTTCCACTTGGCGCCGCGCCAGGCCCAAAAATGGCCATACGGCTGGAGATGGGTCCCCCGCCCAAAGAGCCAGCAGGGAAAACTATGCCTTGTTCTAAAGCTCTTTGGGAACCGCTTGCGTAGCCCCACAGACCTGGGGGCTGCGGGCTTTCCTGCTGCCTTCAGCCTCGACACCACCCTTTCCCACTACGCACCGCGCCAGGCATAAAAATAGCCATACGACTGGAGATGGGTCCCCCGCCCAAAGAGCCAGCAGGGAAAACTATGCCTTGTTCTAAAGCTCTTTGGGAACCGCTTGCGTAGCCGCACAGACCTGGGGGCTGCAGGCTTTGCTGCTGCCTTCAGCCTCAAAGCCACCCTTTCCACTTGGCGCTGCGCCAGGCACAAAAATGGCCATATGGCTGGAGATGGGTCCCCTGCCAAAAGAGCCAGCAGGGAAAACTATGCCTTGTTCTAAAGCTCTTTGGGAACCGCTTGCGTAGCCCCACAGACCTGGGGGGTGTGGGCTTTCCTGCTGCCTTCAGCCTCAAAGCCACCCTTTCCCACTTGGCGCCGCGGTAGGCACAAAAATGGTCTATGGCTGGAGATGGGTCCCATGCCCAAAGACCCAGCAAGGAAAACTATGCCTTGTTCTAAAGCTCTTTGGGAACCGCTTGCGTAGCCCCACAGACCTGGGGGCTGTGGCCTTCCTGCTGCCTTCAGCCTCGACACCACCCTTTCCCACTTGGCGCCGTGCCACGCACAAAAATGGCCATACGGCTGGAGATGGGTCCCCCCGCCCAAAGAGCCAGCAGGGAAAATTATGCCTTGTTCTAAAGCTCTTTGGGAACCGCTTGCGTAGCCCCCACAGACCTGGGGGCTGCGGGCTTTCCTGCTGCCTTCAGCCTCAAAGTCACCCTTTCCCACTTGGTGCCGCATCAGGCACAAAAATGGCCTATGCTGGATATGGGTCCCATGCCCTAAGAGCCAGCTGGGAAAACTATGCCTTGTTCTAAAGCTCTTTGGGAACCACTTGCGTAGCCCCACAGACCTGGGGGCTGCAGGCTTTGCTGCTGCCTTCAGCCTCAAAGCCACCCTTTCCCACTTGGCGCTTGCGCCAGGCCACAAAATGGCCTATGGCTGGAGATGGGTCCCCCGCCCAAAGAGCCAGCAGGGAAAACTATGCCTTGTTCTAAAGCTCTTTGGGAACCGCTTGCTTGGCCCCACAGACCTGGGGGCTGCAGGCTTTGCTGCTGCCTTCAGACTCGACACCACCCTTTCCAACCTGGCGCCGCGCCAGGCACAAAAATGGCCTATGGCTGGAGATGGGTCCCCCAGCCCCAAAGAGCCAGCAGGGAAAACTATGCCTTGTTCTAAAGCTCTTTGGGAACCGCTTGCGTAGCCCCACAAACCTGGGGGCTGCAGGCTTTCCTGCTGCCTTCAGCCTCAAAGCCACCCTTTCCCACTTGGCGCCGGGCCAGGCACAAAATGGTCCATACGGCTGGAGATGGGTCCCCCGCCCAAAGCGCCAGCAGGAAAGACTAGGCCTTGTT
>NW_026529544.1:0-115059 GCF_028500815.1 Rissa tridactyla
CCTTGTTCTAAAGCTCTTTGGGAACTGCTTGCGTAGCCCCACAGACCTGGGGGCTGCAGGCTTTCCTGCTGCCTTCAGCCTCAAAGCCACCCTTTCGCACTTGGCGCCCTATCAAGCACAAAAATGGCCTATGGCTGGAGATGGGTCCCCCGCCCAAAGAGCCAGCAGGGAAAACTATGCCTTGTTCTAAAGCTCTTTGGGAACCGCTTGCTTGGCCCCACAGACATGGGGGCTGCGGGCTTTCCTGCTGCCTTCAGCCTCAAAACCACCCTTTCCCACTTGGCGCCGGGCCAGGGACAAAAATGGCCATACGGCTGGAGATGGGTCCCCCGCCCAAAGAGCCAGCAGGGAAAACTATGCCTTGTTCTAAAGCTCTTTGGGAACCGCTTGCTTGGCCCCACAGACGTGGGGGCTGCAGGCTTTCTTGCTGCCTTCAGCCTCGACAGCACACTTTCCCATTTGGCAACCGCGTCAGGCACAAAAATGGCCTATGGATGGAGATGGGTCCCATGCCCAAAGAGCCAGCAGGGAAAACTATGACTTGTTCTAAAGCTCTTTGGGAACCGCTTGCGTAGCGCCACAGACCTGGGGCTGTGGGGTTTCCTGCTGTCTTCAGCCTCAAAACCACCCTTTCCCACTTGGCACCGCGCCAGGCACAAAAATGGCCTATGGCTGGAGATGGGTGCCCCGCCCAAAGAGCCAGCAGGGAAAACTATGCCTTGTTCTAAAGCTCTTTGGGAACCACTTGCGTAGCCCCACAGACCTGGGGGCTGTGGGCCTTCCTGCTGCCTTCAACCTCGACACCACCCTTTCCCACTTGGCCCCTGGCCAGGCACAAAAATGGCCATACGGCTGGAGATGGGTCCCCCGCCCAAAGAGCCAGCAGGGAAAACTATGCCTTGTTCTAAAGCTCTTTGGGAACCGCTTGCGTAGCCCCACAGACCTGGGGGCTGCAGGCTTTGCTGCTGCCTTCAGCCTCAAAACCACCCTTTCCCACTTGGCGCTGCGCCAGGCAAAAAAAATGGCCATACGGCTGGAGATGTGTCCCCCGCCCAAAGAGCCAGCAGGGAAAACTATGCCTTGTTCTAAAGCTCTTTGGGAACCGCTTGCGTAGCCCCACAGACCTGGGGGCTTCGGGCTTTCCTGCTGCCTTCAGCCTCAAAGCCACCCTTTCCCACTTGGCGCCGGGCCAGGGACAAAATGGCCATACGGCTGGAGATGGGTCCCATGCTCAAAGAGCCAGCAGGGAAAACTATGCCTTGTTCTAAAGCTCTTTGGGAACCGCTTGCTTGGCCCCACAGACCTGGGGGCTGCAGGCTTTGCTGCTGCCTTCAGCCTCGACACCACCCTTTCCCACTACGCACCGCGCCAGGCACAAAAATGGCCATACGTCTGGAGATGGGTCCCACGCCCAAAGAGCCAGCTGGGAAAACTATGCCTTGTTCTAAAGCTCTTTGGGAACCGCTTGCTTGGCCCCACAGACGTGGGGGCTGCGGGCTTTCCTGCTGTCTTCAGCCTCGACACCACCCTTTCCCACTTGGCGCCCTATCAGCCACAAAAATGGCCATACGGCTGGAGATGGGTCCCCCGCCCAAAGAGCCAGCAGGGAAAACTATGCCTTGTTCTAAAGCTCTTTGGGAACCGCTTGCGTAGCCCCACAGACCTGGGGGCTGCGGGCTTTCCTGCTGCCTTCAGCCTCAAAGCCACCCTTTCCCACTTGGGGCTTCGCCAGGCACAAAAATGGCCATATGGCTGGAGATGGGTCCCATGCCCAAAGAGCCAGCAGGGAAAACTATGCCTTGTTCTAAAGCTCTTTGGGAACCGCTTGCGTAGCCCCACAGACCTGGGGGCTGCGGGCTTTCCTGCTGCCTTCAGCCTCAAAGCCACCCTTTCCCACTTGGCGCCGGGCCAGGGACAAAAATGGCCATACGGCTGGAGATGGGTCCCATGCTCAAAGAGCCAGCAGGGAAAACTATGCCTTGTTCTAAAGCTCTTTGGGAACCCCTTGCTTGGCCCCACAGACCTGGGGGCTGCAGGCTTTGCTGCTGCCTTCAGCCTCGACACCACCCTTTCCCACTACGCACCGCGCCAGGCACAAAAATGGCCATACGGCTGGAGATGGGTCCCCCGCCCAAAGAGCCAGCAGGGAAAACTATGCCTTGTTCTAAAGCTCTTTGGGAACCGCTTGCGTAGCCCCACAGACCTGGGGGCTTCGGGCTTTCCTGCTGCCTTCAGCCTCAAAGCCACCCTTTCCCACTTGGCGCCGGGCCAGGGACAAAATGGCCATACGGCTGGAGATGGGTCCCATGCTCAAAGAGCCAGCAGGGAAAACTATGCCTTGTTCTAAAGCTCTTTGGGAACCGCTTGCTTGGCCCCACAGACCTGGGGGCTGCAGGCTTTGCTGCTGCCTTCAGCCTCGACACCACCCTTTCCCACTACGCACCGCGCCAGGCACAAAAATGGCCATACGTCTGGAGATGGGTCCCACGCCCAAAGAGCCAGCTGGGAAAACTATGCCTTGTTCTAAAGCTCTTTGGGAACCGCTTGCTTGGCCCCACAGACGTGGGGGCTGCGGGCTTTCCTGCTGTCTTCAGCCTCGACACCACCCTTTCCCACTTGGCGCCCTATCAGCCACAAAAATGGCCATACGGCTGGAGATAGGTCCCCCGCCCAAAGAGCCAGCAGGGAAAACTATGCCTTGTTCTAAAGCTCTTTGGGAACCGCTTGCGTAGCCCCACAGACCTGGGGGCTGCGGGCTTTCCTGCTGCCTTCAGCCTCAAAGCCACCCTTTCCCACTTGGGGCTTCGCCAGGCACAAAAATGGCCATATGGCTGGAGATGGGTCCCATGCCCAAAGAGCCAGCAGGGAAAACTATGCCTTGTTCTAAAGCTCTTTGGGAACCGCTTGCGTAGCCCCACAGACCTGGGGGCTGCGGGCTTTCCTGCTGCCTTCAGCCTCAAAGCCACCCTTTCCCACTTGGCGCCGGGCCAGGGACAAAAATGGCCATACGGCTGGAGATGGGTCCCATGCTCAAAGAGCCAGCAGGGAAAACTATGCCTTGTTCTAAAGCTCTTTGGGAACCCCTTGCTTGGCCCCACAGACCTGGGGGCTGCAGGCTTTGCTGCTGCCTTCAGCCTCGACACCACCCTTTCCCACTACGCACCGCGCCAGGCACAAAAATGGCCATACGGCTGGAGATGGGTCCCCCCGCCCAAAGAGCCAGCAGGGAAAACTATGCCTTGTTCTAAAGCTCTTTGGGAACCGCTTGCTTGGCCCCACAGACGTGGGGGGCTGCGGGCTTTCCTGCTGCCTTCAGCCTCAAAACCACCCTATGCCACTACGCACCGCGTCAGGCACAAAAATAGCCATACGGCTGGAGATGGGTCCCCCGCCCAAAGAGCCAGCAGGGAAAACTATGCCTTGTTCTAAAGGTCTTTGGGAACCGCTTGCGTAGCCCCACAGACCTGGGGGCTGCGGGCTTTCCTGCTGCCTTCAAGCCTCAAAGCCACCCTTTCCCACTGGGTGCCGGGCCAGGCACAAAAATGGCCTATGGCTGGAGATGGGTCCCCCGAACAAAGAGCCAGCAGGGAAAACTATGCCTTGTTCTAAAGCTCTTTGGGAACTGCTTGCGTAGCCCCACAGACCTGGGGGCTGCAGGCTTTCCTGCTGCCTTCAGCCTCAAAGCCACCCTTTCGCACTTGGCGCCCTATCAAGCACAAAAATGGCCTATGGCTGGAGATGGGTCCCCCGCCCAAAGAGCCAGCAGGGAAAACTATGCCTTGTTCTAAAGCTCTTTGGGAACCGCTTGCTTGGCCCCACAGACATGGGGGCTGCGGGCTTTCCTGCTGCCTTCAGCCTCAAAACCACCCTTTCCCACTTGGCGCCCAATCAGGCACAAAAATGGCCTATGGGTGGAGATGGGTCCCATGCCCAAAGAGCCAGCAGGGGAAAACTATGCCTTGTTCTAAAGCTCTTTGGGAACCGCTTGCGTAGCCCCACAGACCTGGGGGCTGCGGGCTTTCCTGCTGCCTTCAGCCTCAAAGCCACCCTTTCACACTTGGCGCCGCGCCAGGCACAAAAATGGCCGTACGGCTGGAGATGGGTCCCCCGCCCAGAGAGCCAGCAGGGAAAATTATGCCTTGTTCTAAAGCTCTTTGGGAACCGCTTGCGTAGCCGCACAGACCTGGGGGCTGCGGGCTTTCCTGCTGCCTTCAGCCTCGACACCACCCTTTCCCCACTTGGCGCCCTATCAAGCACAAAAATGGCCTATGGCTGGAGATGGGTCCCATGCCCAAAGAGCCAGCAGGGAAAACTATGCCTTGTTCTAAAGCTCTTTGGGAACCGCTTGCGTAGCCCCACAGACCTGGGGACTGCGGGCTTTCCTGCTGCCTTCAAGCCTCAAAGCCACCCTTTCCCACTGGGCGCCGGGCCAGGCACAAAAATGGCCTATGGCTGGAGATGGGTCCCCCGCCCAAAGAGCCAGCAGGGAAAACTATGCCTTGTTCTAAAGCTCTTTGGGAACTGCTTGCGTAGCCCCACAGACCGGGGGGCTGCGGGCTTTCCTGCTGCCTTCAGCCTCGACACCACCCTTTCCCACTTGGCACTGCTCCAGGCTCAAAAATGGCCATACGACTGGAGATGGGTCCCCCGCCCAGAGAGCCAGCTGGGAAAACTATGCCTTGTTCTAAAGCTCTTTGGGAACCGCTTGCGTAGCCCCACAGACCTGGGGGCTGCAGGCTTTGCTGCTGCCTTCAGCCTCGACTCCACCCTTTCCCACTACGCACCGCGGCGCCAGGCACAAAAATGGCCATACGTCTGGAGATGGGTCCCACGCCCAAAAAGCCAGCAGGGAAAACTATGCCTTGTTCTAAAGCTCTTTGGGAACCGCTTGCTTGGCCCCACAGACGTGGGGGCTGCGGGCTTTCCTGCTGTCTTCAGCCTCGACACTACCCTTTCCCACTTGGCGCCCTATCAGCCACAAAAATGGCCATACGGCTGGAGATGGGTCCCCCGCCCAAAGAGCCAGCAGGGAAAACTATGCCTTGTTCTAAAGCTCTTTGGGAACCGCTTGCGTAGCCCCACAGACCTGGGGGCTGCGGGCTTTCCTGCTGCCTTCAGCCTCAAAGCCACCCTTTCCCACTTGGCGCCGGGCCAGGGACAAAAATGGCCATACGGCTGGAGATGGGTCCCATGCTCAAAGAGCCAGCAGGGAAAACTATGCCTTGTTCTAAAGCTCTTTGGGAACCGCTTGCTTGGCCCACAGACCTGGGGGCTGCAGGCTTTGCTGCTGCCTTCAGACTCAAAGCCACCCTTTCCCACTACGCACCGCGCCAGGCACAAAAATGGCCATACGGCTGGAGATGGGTCCCCCGCCCAAAGAGCCAGCAGGGAAAACTATGCCTTGTTCTAAAGCTCTTTGGGAACCGCTTGCTTGGCCCCATAGACGTGCGGGCTGCGGGCTTTCCTGCTGCCTTCAGCCTCAAAACCACCCTATGCCACTACGCACCGCGTCAGGCACAAAAATAGCCATACGGCTGGAGATGGGTCCCCCGCCCAAAGAGCCAGCAGGGAAAACTATGCCTTGTTCTAAAGGTCTTTGGGAACCGCTTGCGTAGCCCCACAGACCTGGGGGCTGCGGGCTTTCCTGCTGCCTTCAGCCTCGATACCACCATTTCCCACTTGGCGCTGCGCCATGCACAAAAATGGCCATACGGCTGGAGATGGGTCCCCCGCCCAAAGAGCCAGCAGGGAAAACTATGCCTTGTTCTAAAGCTCTTTGGGAACCGCTTGCGTAGCCCCACAGACCTGGGGGCTGCGGGCTTTCCTGCTGCCTTCAGCCTCAAAGCCACCCTTTCCCACTTGGCTTCGCGCCAGGCACAAAAATGGCCTATGGCTGGAGATGGGTCCCATGCCCTAAGAGCCAGCTGGGAAAACTATGCCTTGTTCTAAAGCTCTTTGGGAACCGCTTGCGTAGCACCACAGACCTGGGGGCTGCAGGCTTTGCTCCTGCCTTCAGCCTCAAAGCCCCCTTTCCCACCTGGCGCTGCGCCAGGCTCAAAAATGGCCATACGGCTGGAGATGGGTCCCCCGCCCAGAGAGCCAGCAGGGAAAACTATGCCTTGTTCTAAAGCTCTTTGGGAACCGCTTGCGTAGCCCCACACACCTGGGGGCTGCGGGCTTTCCTGCTGTCTTCAGCCTCAAAGCAACCCTTTCTCACTTGGCGACCTATCAAGCACAAAAATGGCCTATGGCTGGACATGGGTCCCATGCCCAAAGAGCCAGCAGGGAAAACTATGCCTTGTTCTAAAACTCTTTGGGAACCGCTTGCGTAGCCCCACAGACCTGGGGGCTTCGGGCTTTCCTGCTGCCTTCAGCCTCAAAGCCACCCTTTCCCACTTGGCGCCGGGCCAGGGACAAAAATGGCCATACGGCTGGAGATGGGTCCCATGCTCAAAGAGCCAGCAGGGAAAACTATGCCTTGTTCTAAAGCTCTTTGGGAACCGCTTGCTTGGCCCCACAGACCTGGGGGCTGCAGGCTTTGCTGCTGCCTTCAGCCTCGACACCACCCTTTCCCACTACGCACCGCGCCAGGCACAAAAATGGCCATACGTCTGGAGATGGGTCCCCCGCCCAAAGAGCCAGCTGGGAAAACTATGCCTTGTTCTAAAGCTCTTTGGGAACCGCTTGCTTGGCCCCACAGACGTGGGGGCTGCGGGCTTTCCTGCTGTCTTCAGCCTCGACACCACCCTTTCCCACTTGGCGCCCTATCAGCCACAAAAATGGCCATACGGCTGGAGATGGGTCCCCCGCCCAAAGAGCCAGCAGGGAAAACTATGCCTTGTTCTAAAGCTCTTTGGGAACCGCTTGCGTAGCCCCACAGACCTGGGGGCTGCAGGCTTTCCTGCTGCCTTCAGCCTCAAAGCCACCCTTTCCCACTTGGGGCTTCGCCAGGCACAAAAATGGCCATATGGCTGGAGATGGGTCCCATGCCCAAAGAGCCAGCAGGGAAAACTATGCCTTGTTCTAAAGCTCTTTGGGAACCGCTTGCGTAGCCCCACAGACCTGGGGGCTGCGGGCTTTCCTGCTGCCTTCAGCCTCAAAGCCACCCTTTCCCACTTGGCGCCGGGCCAGGGACAAAAATGGCCATACGGCTGGAGATGGGTCCCATGCTCAAAGAGCCAGCAGGGAAAACTATGCCTTGTTCTAAAGCTCTTTGGGAACCCCTTGCTTGGCCCCACAGACCTGGGGGCTGCAGGCTTTGCTGCTGCCTTCAGCCTCAAAACCACCCTTTCCCACTACGCACCGCGCCAGGCACAAAAATGGCCATACGGCTGGAGATGGGTCCCCCGCCCAAAGAGCCAGCAGGGAAAACTATGCCTTGTTCTAAAGCTCTTTGGGAACCGCTTGCTTGGCCCCACAGACGTGGGGGCTGCGGGCTTTCCTGCTGCCTTCAGCCTCAAAACCACCCTATGCCACTACGCACCGCGTCAGGCACAAAAATAGCCATACGGCTGGAGATGGGTCCCCCGCCCAAAGAGCCAGCAGGGAAAACTATGCCTTGTTCTAAAGGTCTTTGGGAACCGCTTGCGTAGCCCCACAGACCTGGGGGCTGCAGGCTTTCCTGCTGTCTTCAGCCTCAAAGCCACCCTTTCCCACTTGGCGCCCTATCAGGCACAAAAATGGCCTATGGGTGGAGATGGGTCCCATGCCCAAAGAGCCAGCAGGGAAAACTATGCCTTGTTCTAAAGCTCTTTGGGAACCGCTTGCGTAGCCCCACAGACCTGGGGGCTGCGGGCTTTCCTGCTGCCTTCAGCGTCGATACCACCATTTCCCACTTGGCGCTGCGCCATGCACAAAAATGGCCATACGGCTGGAGATGGGTCCCCCGTCCAAAGAGCCAGCAGGGAAAACTATGCCTTGTTCTAAAACTCTTTGGGAACCGCTTGCGTAGCCCCACACACCTGGGGGCTGCGGGCTTTCCTGCTGTCTTCAGCCTCAAAGCAACCCTTTCTCACTTGGCGCCCTATCAAGCACAAAAATGGCCTATGGCTGGAGATGGGTCCCATGCCCAAAGAGCCAGCAGGGAAAACTATGCCTTGTTCTAAAGCTCTTTGGGAACCGCTTGCGTAGCCCCACACACCTGGGGGCTGCGGGCTTTCCTGCTGCCTTCAGCCTCAAAACCACCCTTTCCCACTTGGCCCCCGGCCAGGCACAAAAATGGCCATATGTCTGCAGATGGGTCCCCCGCCCAAAGAGCCAGCAGGGAAAACTATGCCTTGTTCTAAAGCTCTTTGGGAACCGCTTGCGTAGCCCCACAGACCTGGGGGCTGCAGGCTTTGCTGCTGCCTTCAGCCTCAAAACCACCCTTTCCCACTTGGCGCTGCGCCAGGCACAAAAATGGCCATACGGCTGGAGATGGGTCCCCCGCCCAAAGAGCCAGCAGGGAAAACTATGCCTTGTTCTAAAGCTCTTTGGGAACCGCTTGCGTAGCCCCACAGACCTGGGGGCTGCGGGCTTTCCTGCTGCCTTCAAGCCTCAAAGCCACCCTTTCCCACTGGGTGCCGGGCCAGGCACAAAAATGGCCTATGGCTGGAGATGGGTCCCCCGAACAAAGAGCCAGCAGGGAAAACTATGCCTTGTTCTAAAGCTCTTTGGGAACTGCTTGCGTAGCCCCACAGACCTGGGGGCTGCAGGCTTTCCTGCTGCCTTCAGCCTCAAAGCCACCCTTTCGCACTTGGCGCCCTATCAAGCACAAAAATGGCCTATGGCTGGAGATGGGTCCCCCGCCCAAAGAGCCAGCAGGGAAAACTATGCCTTGTTCTAAAGCTCTTTGGGAACCGCTTGCTTGGCCCCACAGACATGGGGGCTGCGGGCTTTCCTGCTGCCTTCAGCCTCAAAACCACCCTTTCCCACTTGGCGCCGGGCCAGGGACAAAAATGGCCATACGGCTGGAGATGGGTCCCCCGCCCAAAGAGCCAGCAGGGAAAACTATGCCTTGTTCTAAAGCTCTTTGGGAACCGCTTGCTTGGCCCCACAGACGTGGGGGCTGCAGGCTTTCTTGCTGCCTTCAGCCTCGACAGCACACTTTCCCATTTGGCACCGCGTCAGGCACAAAAATGGCCTATGGATGGAGATGGGTCCCATGCCCAAAGAGCCAGCAGGGAAAACTATGACTTGTTCTAAAGCTCTTTGGGAACCGCTTGCGTAGCGCCACAGACCTGGGGCTGTGGGGTTTCCTGCTGTCTTCAGCCTCAAAACCACCCTTTCCCACTTGGCACCGCGCCAGGCACAAAAATGGCCTATGGCTGGAGATGGGTGCCCCGCCCAAAGAGCCAGCAGGGAAAACTATGCCTTGTTCTAAAGCTCTTTGGGAACCACTTGCGTAGCCCCACAGACCTGGGGGCTGTGGGCCTTCCTGCTGCCTTCAACCTCGACACCACCCTTTCCCACTTGGCCCCTGGCCAGGCACAAAAATGGCCATACGGCTGGAGATGGGTCCCCCGCCCAAAGAGCCAGCAGGGAAAACTATGCCTTGTTCTAAAGCTCTTTGGGAACCGCTTGCGTAGCCCCACAGACCTGGGGGCTGCAGGCTTTGCTGCTGCCTTCAGCCTCAAAACCACCCTTTCCCACTTGGCGCTGCGCCAGGCAAAAAAATGGCCATACGGCTGGAGATGTGTCCCCCGCCCAAAGAGCCAGCAGGGAAAACTATGCCTTGTTCTAAAGCTCTTTGGGAACCGCTTGCGTAGCCCCACAGACCTGGGGGCTTCGGGCTTTCCTGCTGCCTTCAGCCTCAAAGCCACCCTTTCCCACTTGGCGCCGGGCCAGGGACAAAATGGCCATACGGCTGGAGATGGGTCCCATGCTCAAAGAGCCAGCAGGGAAAACTATGCCTTGTTCTAAAGCTCTTTGGGAACCGCTTGCTTGGCCCCACAGACCTGGGGGCTGCAGGCTTTGCTGCTGCCTTCAGCCTCGACACCACCCTTTCCCACTACGCACCGCGCCAGGCACAAAAATGGCCATACGTCTGGAGATGGGTCCCACGCCCAAAGAGCCAGCTGGGAAAACTATGCCTTGTTCTAAAGCTCTTTGGGAACCGCTTGCTTGGCCCCACAGACGTGGGGGCTGCGGGCTTTCCTGCTGTCTTCAGCCTCGACACCACCCTTTCCCACTTGGCGCCCTATCAGCCACAAAAATGGCCATACGGCTGGAGATGGGTCCCCCGCCCAAAGAGCCAGCAGGGAAAACTATGCCTTGTTCTAAAGCTCTTTGGGAACCGCTTGCGTAGCCCCACAGACCTGGGGGCTGCGGGCTTTCCTGCTGCCTTCAGCCTCAAAGCCACCCTTTCCCACTTGGGGCTTCGCCAGGCACAAAAATGGCCATATGGCTGGAGATGGGTCCCATGCCCAAAGAGCCAGCAGGGAAAACTATGCCTTGTTCTAAAGCTCTTTGGGAACCGCTTGCGTAGCCCCACAGACCTGGGGGCTGCGGGCTTTCCTGCTGCCTTCAGCCTCAAAGCCACCCTTTCCCACTTGGCGCCGGGCCAGGGACAAAAATGGCCATACGGCTGGAGATGGGTCCCATGCTCAAAGAGCCAGCAGGGAAAACTATGCCTTGTTCTAAAGCTCTTTGGGAACCCCTTGCTTGGCCCCACAGACCTGGGGGCTGCAGGCTTTGCTGCTGCCTTCAGCCTCGACACCACCCTTTCCCACTACGCACCGCGCCAGGCACAAAAATGGCCATACGGCTGGAGATGGGTCCCCCGCCCAAAGAGCCAGCAGGGAAAACTATGCCTTGTTCTAAAGCTCTTTGGGAACCGCTTGCGTAGCCCCACAGACCTGGGGGCTTCGGGCTTTCCTGCTGCCTTCAGCCTCAAAGCCACCCTTTCCCACTTGGCGCCGGGCCAGGGACAAAATGGCCATACGGCTGGAGATGGGTCCCATGCTCAAAGAGCCAGCAGGGAAAACTATGCCTTGTTCTAAAGCTCTTTGGGAACCGCTTGCTTGGCCCCACAGACCTGGGGGCTGCAGGCTTTGCTGCTGCCTTCAGCCTCGACACCACCCTTTCCCACTACGCACCGCGCCAGGCACAAAAATGGCCATACGTCTGGAGATGGGTCCCACGCCCAAAGAGCCAGCTGGGAAAACTATGCCTTGTTCTAAAGCTCTTTGGGAACCGCTTGCTTGGCCCCACAGACGTGGGGGCTGCGGGCTTTCCTGCTGTCTTCAGCCTCGACACCACCCTTTCCCACTTGGCGCCCTATCAGCCACAAAAATGGCCATACGGCTGGAGATAGGTCCCCCGCCCAAAGAGCCAGCAGGGAAAACTATGCCTTGTTCTAAAGCTCTTTGGGAACCGCTTGCGTAGCCCCACAGACCTGGGGGCTGCGGGCTTTCCTGCTGCCTTCAGCCTCAAAGCCACCCTTTCCCACTTGGGGCTTCGCCAGGCACAAAAATGGCCATATGGCTGGAGATGGGTCCCATGCCCAAAGAGCCAGCAGGGAAAACTATGCCTTGTTCTAAAGCTCTTTGGGAACCGCTTGCGTAGCCCCACAGACCTGGGGGCTGCGGGCTTTCCTGCTGCCTTCAGCCTCAAAGCCACCCTTTCCCACTTGGCGCCGGGCCAGGGACAAAAATGGCCATACGGCTGGAGATGGGTCCCATGCTCAAAGAGCCAGCAGGGAAAACTATGCCTTGTTCTAAAGCTCTTTGGGAACCCCTTGCTTGGCCCCACAGACCTGGGGGCTGCAGGCTTTGCTGCTGCCTTCAGCCTCGACACCACCCTTTCCCACTACGCACCGCGCCAGGCACAAAAATGGCCATACGGCTGGAGATGGGTCCCCCGCCCAAAGAGCCAGCAGGGAAAACTATGCCTTGTTCTAAAGCTCTTTGGGAACCGCTTGCTTGGCCCCACAGACGTGGGGGCTGCGGGCTTTCCTGCTGCCTTCAGCCTCAAAACCACCCTATGCCACTACGCACCGCGTCAGGCACAAAAATAGCCATACGGCTGGAGATGGGTCCCCCGCCCAAAGAGCCAGCAGGGAAAACTATGCCTTGTTCTAAAGGTCTTTGGGAACCGCTTGCGTAGCCCCACAGACCTGGGGGCTGCGGGCTTTCCTGCTGCCTTCAAGCCTCAAAGCCACCCTTTCCCACTGGGTGCCGGGCCAGGCACAAAAATGGCCTATGGCTGGAGATGGGTCCCCCGAACAAAGAGCCAGCAGGGAAAACTATGCCTTGTTCTAAAGCTCTTTGGGAACTGCTTGCGTAGCCCCACAGACCTGGGGGCTGCAGGCTTTCCTGCTGCCTTCAGCCTCAAAGCCACCCTTTCGCACTTGGCGCCCTATCAAGCACAAAAATGGCCTATGGCTGGAGATGGGTCCCCCGCCCAAAGAGCCAGCAGGGAAAACTATGCCTTGTTCTAAAGCTCTTTGGGAACCGCTTGCTTGGCCCCACAGACATGGGGGCTGCGGGCTTTCCTGCTGCCTTCAGCCTCAAAACCACCCTTTCCCACTTGGCGCCGGGCCAGGGACAAAAATGGCCATACGGCTGGAGATGGGTCCCCCGCCCAAAGAGCCAGCAGGGAAAACTATGCCTTGTTCTAAAGCTCTTTGGGAACCGCTTGCTTGGCCCCACAGACGTGGGGGCTGCAGGCTTTCTTGCTGCCTTCAGCCTCGACAGCACACTTTCCCATTTGGCACCGCGTCAGGCACAAAAATGGCCTATGGATGGAGATGGGTCCCATGCCCAAAGAGCCAGCAGGGAAAACTATGACTTGTTCTAAAGCTCTTTGGGAACCGCTTGCGTAGCGCCACAGACCTGGGGCTGTGGGGTTTCCTGCTGTCTTCAGCCTCAAAACCACCCTTTCCCACTTGGCACCGCGCCAGGCACAAAAATGGCCTATGGCTGGAGATGGGTGCCCCGCCCAAAGAGCCAGCAGGGAAAACTATGCCTTGTTCTAAAGCTCTTTGGGAACCACTTGCGTAGCCCCACAGACCTGGGGGCTGTGGGCCTTCCTGCTGCCTTCAACCTCGACACCACCCTTTCCCACTTGGCCCCTGGCCAGGCACAAAAATGGCCATACGGCTGGAGATGGGTCCCCCGCCCAAAGAGCCAGCAGGGAAAACTATGCCTTGTTCTAAAGCTCTTTGGGAACCGCTTGCGTAGCCCCACAGACCTGGGGGCTGCAGGCTTTGCTGCTGCCTTCAGCCTCAAAACCACCCTTTCCCACTTGGCGCTGCGCCAGGCACAAAAATGGCCATACGGCTGGAGATGGGTCCCCCGCCCAAAGAGCCAGCAGGGAAAACTATGCCTTGTTCTAAAGCTCTTTGGGAACCGCTTGCTTGGCCCCACAGACCTGGGGGCTGCAGGCTTTGCTGCTGCCTTCAGCCTCGACACCACCCTTTCCCACTACGCACCGCGCCAGGCACAAAAATGGCCATACGTCTGGAGATGGGTCCCACGCCCAAAGAGCCAGCTGGGAAAACTATGCCTTGTTCTAAAGCTCTTTGGGAACCGCTTGCTTGGCCCCACAGACGTGGGGGCTGCGGGCTTTCCTGCTGTCTTCAGCCTCGACACCACCCTTTCCCACTTGGCGCCCTATCAGCCACAAAAATGGCCATACGGCTGGAGATGGGTCCCCCGCCCAAAGAGCCAGCAGGGAAAACTATGCCTTGTTCTAAAGCTCTTTGGGAACCGCTTGCGTAGCCCCACAGACCTGGGGGCTGCGGGCTTTCCTGCTGCCTTCAGCCTCAAAGCCACCCTTTCCCACTTGGGGCTTCGCCAGGCACAAAAATGGCCATATGGCTGGAGATGGGTCCCATGCCCAAAGAGCCAGCAGGGAAAACTATGCCTTGTTCTAAAGCTCTTTGGGAACCGCTTGCGTAGCCCCACAGACCTGGGGGCTGCGGGCTTTCCTGCTGCCTTCAGCCTCAAAGCCACCCTTTCCCACTTGGCGCCGGGCCAGGGACAAAAATGGCCATACGGCTGGAGATGGGTCCCATGCTCAAAGAGCCAGCAGGGAAAACTATGCCTTGTTCTAAAGCTGTTTGGGAACCCCTTGCTTGGCCCCACAGACCTGGGGGCTGCAGGCTTTGCTGCTGCCTTCAGCCTCGACACCACCCTTTCCCACTACGCACCGCGCCAGGCACAAAAATGGCCATACGGCTGGAGATGGGTCCCCCGCCCAAAGAGCCAGCAGGGAAAACTATGCCTTGTTCTAAAGCTCTTTGGGAACCGCTTGCGTAGCCCCACAGACCTGGGGGCTTCGGGCTTTCCTGCTGCCTTCAGCCTCAAAGCCACCCTTTCCCACTTGGCGCCGGGCCAGGGACAAAATGGCCATACGGCTGGAGATGGGTCCCATGCTCAAAGAGCCAGCAGGGAAAACTATGCCTTGTTCTAAAGCTCTTTGGGAACCGCTTGCTTGGCCCCACAGACCTGGGGGCTGCAGGCTTTGCTGCTGCCTTCAGCCTCGACACCACCCTTTCCCACTACGCACCGCGCCAGGCACAAAATGGCCATACGTCTGGAGATGGGTCCCACGCCCAAAGAGCCAGCTGGGAAAACTATGCCTTGTTCTAAAGCTCTTTGGGAACCGCTTGCTTGGCCCCACAGACGTGGGGGCTGCGGGCTTTCCTGCTGTCTTCAGCCTCGACACCACCCTTTCCCACTTGGCGCCCTATCAGCCACAAAAATGGCCATACGGCTGGAGATGGGTCCCCCGCCCAAAGAGCCAGCAGGGAAAACTATGCCTTGTTCTAAAGCTCTTTGGGAACCGCTTGCGTAGCCCCACAGACCTGGGGGCTGCGGGCTTTCCTGCTGCCTTCAGCCTCAAAGCCACCCTTTCCCACTTGGGGCTTCGCCAGGCACAAAAATGGCCATATGGCTGGAGATGGGTCCCATGCCCAAAGAGCCAGCAGGGAAAACTATGCCTTGTTCTAAAGCTCTTTGGGAACCGCTTGCGTAGCCCCACAGACCTGGGGGCTGCGGGCTTTCCTGCTGCCTTCAGCCTCAAAGCCACCCTTTCCCACTTGGCGCCGGGCCAGGGACAAAAATGGCCATACGGCTGGAGATGGGTCCCATGCTCAAAGAGCCAGCAGGGAAAACTATGCCTTGTTCTAAAGCTCTTTGGGAACCCCTTGCTTGGCCCCACAGACCTGGGGGCTGCAGGCTTTGCTGCTGCCTTCAGCCTCGACACCACCCTTTCCCACTACGCACCGCGCCAGGCACAAAAATGGCCATACGGCTGGAGATGGGTCCCCCGCCCAAAGAGCCAGCAGGGAAAACTATGCCTTGTTCTAAAGCTCTTTGGGAACCGCTTGCTTGGCCCCACAGACGTGGGGGCTGCGGGCTTTCCTGCTGCCTTCAGCCTCAAAACCACCCTATGCCACTACGCACCGCGTCAGGCACAAAAATAGCCATACGGCTGGAGATGGGTCCCCCGCCCAAAGAGCCAGCAAAGAAAACTATGCCTTGTTCTAAAGGTCTTTGGGAACCGCTTGCGTAGCCCCACAGACCTGGGGGCTGCAGGCTTTCCTGCTGTCTTCAGCCTCAAAGCCACCCTTTCCCACTTGGCGCCCTATCAGGCACAAAAATGGCCTATGGGTGGAGATGGGTCCCATGCCCAAAGAGCCAGCAGGGAAAACTATGCCTTGTTCTAAAGCTCTTTGGGAACCGCTTGCGTAGCCCCACAGACCTGGGGGCTGCGGGCTTTCCTGCTGCCTTCAGCGTCGATACCACCATTTCCCACTTGGCGCTGCGCCATGCACAAAAATGGCCATACGGCTGGAGATGGGTCCCCCGCCCAAAGAGCCAGCAGGGAAAACTATGCCTTGTTCTAAAACTCTTTGGGAACCGCTTGCGTAGCCCCACACACCTGGGGGCTGCGGGCTTTCCTGCTGTCTTCAGCCTCAAAGCAACCCTTTCACACTTGGCGCCCTATCAAGCACAAAAATGGCCTATGGCTGGAGATGGGTCCCATGCCCAAAGAGCCAGCAGGGAAAACTATGCCTTGTTCTAAAGCTCTTTGGGAACCGCTTGCGTAGCCCCACACACCTGGGGGCTGCGGGCTTTCCTGCTGCCTTCAGCCTCAAAACCACCCTTTCCCACTTGGCCCCCGGCCAGGCACAAAAATGGCCATATGTCTGCAGATGGGTCCCCCGCCCAAAGAGCCAGCAGGGAAAACTATGCCTTGTTCTAAAGCTCTTTGGGAACCGCTTGCGTAGCCCCACAGACCTGGGGGCTGCAGGCTTTGCTGCTGCCTTCAGCCTCAAAACCACCCTTTCCCACTTGGCGCTGCGCCAGGCACAAAAATGGCCATACGGCTGGAGATGGGTCCCCCGCCCAAAGAGCCAGCAGGGAAAACTATGCCTTGTTCTAAAGCTCTTTGGGAACCGCTTGCGTAGCCCCACAGACCTGGGGGCTGCGGGCTTTCCTGCTGCCTTCAAGCCTCAAAGCCACCCTTTCCCACTGGGTGCCGGGCCAGGCACAAAAATGGCCTATGGCTGGAGATGGGTCCCCCGAACAAAGAGCCAGCAGGGAAAACTATGCCTTGTTCTAAAGCTCTTTGGGAACTGCTTGCGTAGCCCCACAGACCTGGGGGCTGCAGGCTTTCCTGCTGCCTTCAGCCTCAAAGCCACCCTTTCGCACTTGGCGCCCTATCAAGCACAAAAATGGCCTATGGCTGGAGATGGGTCCCCCGCCCAAAGAGCCAGCAGGGAAAACTATGCCTTGTTCTAAAGCTCTTTGGGAACCGCTTGCTTGGCCCCACAGACATGGGGGCTGCGGGCTTTCCTGCTGCCTTCAGCCTCAAAACCACCCTTTCCCACTTGGCAATGCGCCGGGCCAGGGACAAAAATGGCCATACGGCTGGAGATGGGTCCCCCGCCCAAAGAGCCAGCAGGGAAAACTATGCCTTGTTCTAAAGCTCTTTGGGAACCGCTTGCGTAGCCCCACAGACCTGGGGGCTGCGGGCTTTCCTGCTGCCTTCAGCCTCAAAGCCACCCTTTCTCACTTGGCGCCACGCCAGGCACAAAAATGGCCATACGGCTGGAGATGGGTCCCCTGCCCAAGGAGCCAGCAGGGAAAACTATGCCTTGTTCTAAAGCTCTTTGGGAACCGCTTGCTTGGCCCCACAGACGTGGGGGCTGCAGGCTTTCTTGCTGCCTTCAGCCTCGACAGCACACTTTCCCATTTGGCACCGCGTCAGGCACAAAAATGGCCTATGGATGGAGATGGGTCCCATGCCCAAAGAGCCAGCAGGGAAAACTATGACTTGTTCTAAAGCTCTTTGGGAACCGCTTGCGTAGCGCCACAGACCTGGGGCTGTGGGGTTTCCTGCTGTCTTCAGCCTCAAAACCACCCTTTCCCACTTGGCACCGCGCCAGGCACAAAAATGGCCTATGGCTGGAGATGGGTGCCCCGCCCAAAGAGCCAGCAGGGAAAACTATGCCTTGTTCTAAAGCTCTTTGGGAACCACTTGCGTAGCCCCACAGACCTGGGGGCTGTGGGCCTTCCTGCTGCCTTCAACCTCGACACCACCCTTTCCCACTTGGCCCCTGGCCAGGCACAAAAATGGCCATACGGCTGGAGATGGGTCCCCCGCCCAAAGAGCCAGCAGGGAAAACTATGCCTTGTTCTAAAGCTCTTTGGGAACCGCTTGCGTAGCCCCACAGACCTGGGGGCTGCAGGCTTTGCTCCTGCCTTCAGCCTCAAAACCACCCTTTCCCACTTGGCGCCGCGCCAGGCACAAAAATGGCCATACGGCTGGAGATGTGTCGACCGCCCAAAGAGCCAGCAGGGAAAACTATGCCTTGTTCTAAAGCTCTTTGGGAACCGCTTGCGTAGCCCCACAGACCTGGGGGCTGCGGGCTTTGCTGCTGCCTTCAGCCTCAAAGCCACCCTTTCCCACTTGGCGCCCTATCAGGCACAAAAATGGCCTATGGGTGGAGATGGGTCCCATGCCCAAAGAGCCAGCAGGGAAAACTATGCCTTGTTCTAAAGCTCTTTGGGAACCGCTTGCGTAGCCCCACAGACCTGGGGGCTGCGGGCTTTCCTGCTGCCTTCAGCCTCGATACCACCATTTCCCACTTGGCGCTGCGCCATGCACAAAAATGGCCATACGGCTGGAGATGGGTCCCCCGCCCAAAGAGCCAGCAGGGAAAACTATGCCTTGTTCTAAAGCTCTTTGGGAACCGCTTGCGTAGCCCCACAGACCTGGGGGCTGCGGGCTTTCCTGCTGCCTTTAGCCTCGACACCACCCTTTCCCTCTTGGCGCCGCGCCAGGCACAAAAATGGCCGTACGGCTGGAGATGGGTCCCCCGCCCAAAGAGCCAGCAGGGAAAACTATGCCTGGTTCTAAAGCTCTTTGGGAACCGCTTGCGTAGCCGCACAGACCTGGGGGCTGCGGGCTTTCCTGCTGCCTTCAGCCTCAAAGCCACCCTTTCCCACTTTGCGCCGGGCCAGGCACAAAAATGGCCATACGGCTGGAGATGGGTCCCCCGCCCAAAGAGCCAGCAGGGAAAACTATGCCTTGTTCTAAAGCTCTTTGGGAACCGCTTGCGTAGCCCCACAGACCTTGGGGCTGCGGGCTTTCCTGCTGCCTTCAGCCTCGACAGCACCCTTTCCCACTTGGCTTCGCGCCAGGCACAAAAATGGCCTATGGCTGGAGATGGGTCCCATGCCCTAAGAGCGAGCAGGGAAAACTATGCCTTGTTCTAAAGCTCTTTGGGAACCGCTTGCGTAGCCCCACAGACCTGGGGGCTGCGGGCTTTCCTGCTGCCTTCAGCCTCAAAGCCACCCTTTCCCACTTGGCGCCGGGCCAGGGACAAAAATGGCCATACGGCTGGAGATGGGTCCCATGCCCAAAGAGCCAGCAGGGAAAACTATGCCTTGTTCTAAAGCTCTTTGGGAACCGCTTGCTTGGCCCCACAGACCTGGGGGCTGCAGGCTTTGCTGCTGCCTTCAGCTTCGACACCACCCTTTCCCACTTGGCGCCGCGCCAGGCACAAAAATGGCCATACGGCTGGAGATGGGTCCCCCGCCCAAAGAGCCAGCAGGGAAAACTATGCCTTGTTCTAAAGCTCTTTGGGAACCGCTTGCGTAGCCCCACAGACCTGGGGGCTGCGGGCTTTCCTGCTGCCTTCAGCCTCAAAACCACCCTTTCCCACTTGGCGCCGTGCCAGGCACAAAAATGGCCATACGGCTGGAGATGGGTCCCCCGCCCAAAGAGCCAGCTGGGAAAACTATGCCTTGTTCTAAAGCTCTTTGGGAACCGCTTGCTTGGCCCCACAGACGTGGGGGCTGCGGGCTTTCCTGCTGCCTTCAGCCTCAAAACCACCCTATGCCACTACGCACCGCGTCAGGCACAAAAATAGCCATACGGCTGGAGATGGGTCCCCCACCCAAAGAGCCAGCAGGGAAAACTATGCCTTGTTCTAAAGCTCTTTGGGAACTGCTTGCGTAGCCCCACAGACCTGGGGGCTGCAGGCTTTCCTGCTGTCTTCAGCCTCAAAGCCACCCTTTCCCACTTGGCGCCCTATCAGGCACAAAAATGGCCTATGGGTGGAGATGGGTCCCATGCCCAAAGAGCCAGCAGGGAAAACTATGCCTTGTTCTAAAGCTCTTTGGGAACCGCTTGCGTAGCCCCACAGACCTGGGGGCTGCGGGCTTTCCTGCTGCCTTCAGCCTCAATACCACCCTTTCCCACTTGGCGCTGCGCCATGCACAAAAATGGCAATACGGCTGGAGATGGGTCCCCCGCCCAAAGAGCCAGCAGGGAAAACTATGCCTTGTTCTAAAGCTCTTTGGGAACCGCTTGCATAGCCCCACAGACCTGGGGGCTGCAGGCTTTCCTGCTGCCTTTAGCCTCGACACCACCCTTTCCCTCTTAGCGCCGCGCCAGGCACAAAAATGGCCGTACGGCTGGAGATGGGTCCCCCGCCCAAAGAGCCAGCAGGGAAAACTATGCCTTGTTCTAAAGCTCTTTGGGAACCGCTTGCGTAGCCGCACACACCTGGGGGCTGCGGGCTTTCCTGCTGCCTTCAGCCTCAAAGCCACCCTTTCCCACTTTGCGCCGGGCCAGGCACAAAAATGGCCATACGGCTGGAGATGGGTCCCCCGCCCAAAGAGCCAGCAGGGAAAACTATGCCTTGTTCTAAAGCTCTTTGGGAACCGCTTGCGTAGCCCCACAGACCTTGGGGCTGCGGGCTTTCCTGCTGCCTTCAGCCTCGACAGCACCCTTTCCCACTTGGCTTCGCGCCAGGCACAAAAATGGCCTATGGCTGGAGATGGGTCCCATGCCCTAAGAGCCAGCAGGGAAAACTATGCCTTGTTCTAAAGCTCTTTGGGAACCGCTTGCGTAGCACCACAGACCTGGGGGCTGCAGGCTTTGCTCCTGCCTTCAGCCTCAAAGCCACCCTTTCCCACCTGGCGCCGCGCCAGGCTCAAAAACGGCCATACGGCTGGAGATGGGTCCCCCGCCCAGAGAGCCAGCAGGGAAAACTATGCCTTGTTCTAAAGCTCTTTGGGAACCTCTTGCGTAGCCCCACAGACCTGGGGGCTGCGGGCTTTCCTGCTGTCTTCAGCCTCAAAGCAACCCTTTCCCACTTGGCGCCCTATCAAGCACAAAAATGGCCTATGGCTGGAGATGGGTCCCATGCCCAAAGAGCCAGCAGGGAAAACTATGCCTTGTTCTAAAGCTCTTTGGGAACCGCTTGCGTAGCCGCACAGACCTGGGGGCTGCGGGCTTTCCTGCTGCCTTCAGCCTCAAAACCACCCTTTCCCACTTGGCCCCCGGCCAGGCACAAAAATGGCCATACGGCTGGAGATGGGTCCCCCGCCCAAAGAGCCAGCAGGGAAAACTATGCCTTGTTCTAAAGCTCTTTGGGAACCGCTTGCGTAGCCCCACAGACCTGGGGGCTGCGGGCTTTCCTGCTGCCTTCAGCCTCAAAACCACCCTTTCCCACTTGGCGCTGCGCCAGGCACAAAAATGGCCATACGGCTGGAGATGGGTCCCCCGCCCAAAGAGCCAGCAGGGAAAATTATGCCTTGTTCTAAAGCTCTTTGGGAACCGCTTGCGTAGCCCCACAGACCTGGGGGCTGCGGGCTTTCCTGCTGCCTTTAGCCTCGACACAACCCTTTCCCACTTGGCGCCGCGCCAGGCTCAAAAATGGCCATACGGCTGGAGATGGGTCCCCCGCCCAGAGAGCCAGCAGCGAAAACTATGCCTTGTTCTAAAGCTCTTTGGGAACCGCTTGCGTAGCCCCACAGACCTGGGGGCTGCGGGCTTTCCTGCTGCCTTCAAGCCTCAAAGCCACCCTTTCCCACTGGGCGCCGGGCCAGGCACAAAAATGGCCTATGGCTGGAGATGGGTCCCCCGAACAAAGAGCCAGCAGGGAAAACTATGCCTTGTTCTAAAGCTCTTTGGTAACTGCTTGCGTAGCCCCACAGACCTGGGGGCTGCAGGCTTTCCTGCTGCCTTCAGCCTCAAAGCCACCCTTTCCCACTTGGCGCCCTATCAAGCACAAAAATGGCCTATGGCTGGAGATGGGTCCCAGGCCCAAAGAGCCAGCAGGGAAAACTATGCCTTGTTCTAAAGCTCTTTGGGAACCACTTGCTTGGCCCCACAGACGTGGGGGCTGCGGGCTTTCCTGCTGTCTTCAGCCTCGACACCACCCTTTCCCACTTGGCGCCGCGCCAGGCACAAAAATGGCCATACGGCTGGAGATGGGTCCCCCGCCCAAAGAGCCAGCAGGGAAAACTATGCCTTGTTCTAAAGCTCTTTGGGAACCGCTTGCGTAGCCCCACAGACCTGGGGGCTGCGGGCTTTCCTGCTGCCTTCACCCTCAAAACCACCCTTTCCCACTTGGCACTGCTCCAGGCTCAAAAATGGCCATACGGCTGCAGATGGGTCCCCCGCCCAGAGAGCCAGCAGGGAAAATTATGCCTTGTTCTAAAGCTCTTTGGGAACCGCTTGCGTAGCCCCACAGACCTGGGGGCTGCGGGCTTTCCTGCTGCCTTCACCCTCAAAACCACCCTTTCCCACTTGGCACTGCTCCAGGCTCAAAAATGGCCATACGGCTGGAGATGGGTCCCCCGCCCAAAGAGCCAGCAGGGAAAACTATGCCTTGTTCTAAAGCTCTTTGGGAACCGCTTGCGTAGCCCCACAGACCTGGGGGCTGCAGGATTTCCTGCTGCCTTCAGCCTCAAAGCCACCCTTTCCCACTTGGCGCCGTGCCAGGCACAAAAATGGCCATACGGCTGGAGATGGGTGCCCCGCCCAAAGAGCCAGCAGGGAAAACTATGCCTTGTTCTAAAGCTCTTTGGGAACCGCTTGCTTGGCCCCACAGACCTGGGGGCTGCAGTCTTTGCTGCTGCCTTCAGCCTCAACACCACCCTTTCCCACTTGGCGCCGGGCCAGGGACAAAAATGGCCATACGGCTGGAGATGGGTCCCCTGCCAAAAGAGCCAGCAGGGAAAACTATGCCTTGTTCTAAAGCTCTTTGGGAACCACTTGCGTAGCACCACAGTCCTGGGGGCTGCAGGCTTTGCTCCTGCCTTCAGCCTCAAAGCCACCCTTTCCCACCTGGCGCCGCGCCAGTCTCAAAAATGGCCATACGGCTGGAGATGGGTCCCCGCCCAGAGAGCCAGCAGGGAAAACTATGACTTGTTCTAAAGCTCTTTGGGAACCGCTTGCGTAGCCCCACAGACCTGGGGACTGCGGGCTTTCCTGCTGCCTTCAGCCTCGACACCACCCTTTCCTACTTGGCGCCGCGCCAGGCACAAAAATGGCCATACGGCTGGAGATGGGTCCCCCGCCCTAAGAGCCAGCAGGGAAAACTACGCCTTGTTCTAAAGCTCTTTGGGAACCGCTTGCATAGCCCCACAGACCTGGGGGCTGCAGGCTTTCCTGCTGTCTTCAGCCTCAAAGCCACCCTTTCCCACTTGGCGCCCTATCAGGCACAAAAATGGCCATACGGCTGGAGATGGGTCCCCCGCCCAAAGAGCCAGCAGGGAAAACTATGCCTTGTTCTAAAGCTCTTTGGGAACCGCTTGCGTAGCCCCACAGACCTGGGGGCTGCGGGCTTTCCTGCTGCCTTCAGCCTCGACACCAACCTTTCCCACTTGGCACCCTATCAGGCACAAAAATGGCCATACGGCTGGAGATGGGTCCCCCGCCCAAAGAGCCAGCAGGGAAAACTATGCCTTGTTCTAAAGCTCTTTGGGAACCGCTTGCGTAGCCCCACAGACCTGGGGGCTGCGGGCTTTGCTGCTGCCTTCAGCCTCAAAGCCACCCTTTCCCACTTGGCGCCGCGCCAGGCACAAAAATGGCCATACGGCTGGAGATGGGTCCCCCGCCCAAAGAGCCAGCAGGGAAAATTATGCCTTGTTCTAAAGCTCTTTGGGAACCGCTTGCGTAGCCCCACAGACCTGGGGGCTGCGGGCTTTCCTGCTGCCTTTAGCCTCGACACAACCCTTTCCCACTTGGCGCCGCGCCAGGCTCAAAAATGGCCATACGGCTGGAGATGGGTCCCCCGCCCAAAGAGCCAGCAGGGAAAACTATGCCTTGTTCTAAAGCTCTTTGGGAACCGCTTGCGTAGCCCCACAGACCTGGGGGCTGCGGGCTTTCCTGCTGCCTTCAAGCCTCAAAGCCACCCTTTCCCACTGGGCGCCGGGCCAGGCACAAAAATGGCCTATGGCTGGAGATGGGTCCCCCGAACAAAGAGCCAGCAGGGAAAACTATGCCTTGTTCTAAAGCTCTTTGGGAACTGCTTGCGTAGCCCCACAGACCTGGGGGCTGCAGGCTTTCCTGCTGCCTTCAGCCTCAAAGCCACCCTTTCCCACTTGGCGCCCTATCAAGCACAAAAATGGCCTATGGCTGGAGATGGGTCCCAGGCCCAAAGAGCCAGCAGGGAAAACTATGCCTTGTTCTAAAGCTCTTTGGGAACCGCTTGCGTAGCCCCACAGACCTGGGGGCTGCGGGCTTTCCTGCTGCCTTCACCCTCAAAACCACCCTTTCCCACTTGGCACTGCTCCAGGCTCAAAAATGGCCATACGGCTGCAGATGGGTCCCCCGCCCAGAGAGCCAGCAGGGAAAACTATGCCTTGTTCTAAAGCTCTTTGGGAACCGCTTGCGTAGCCCCACAGACCTGGGGGCTGCAGGCTTTGCTGCTGCCTTCAGCCTCAAAGCCACCCTTTCCCACTTGGCGCCGCGCCAGGCACAAAAATGGCCATACGGCTGGAGATGGGTCCCCCGCCCAAAGAGCCAGCAGGGAAAACTATGCCTTGTTCTAAAGCTCTTTGGGAACCGCTTGCGTAGCCCCACAGACCTGGGGGCTGTGGGCTTTGCTGCTGCCTTCAGCCTCAACGCCACCCTTTCCCACTTGGCGCCGCGCCAGGCACAAAAATGGCCATACGGCTGGAGATGGGTCCCCCGCCCAAAGAGCCAGCAGGGAAAACTATGCCTTGTTCTAAAGCTCTTTGGGAACCGCTTGCGTAGCCCCACAGACCTGGGGGCTGCGGGCTTTCCTGCTGCCTTCAGCCTCAAAACCACCCTTTCCCACTGGGCGCCGGGCCAGGCACAAAAATGGCCATACGGCTGGAGATGGGTCCCCCGCCCAAAGAGCCAGCTGGGAAAACTATGCCTTGTTCTAAAGCTCTTTGGGAACCGCTTGCTTGGCCCCACAGACGTGGGGGCTGCGGGCTTTCCTGCTGCCTTCAGCCTCAAAACCACCCTATGCCACTACGCACCGCGTCAGGCACAAAAATAGCCATACGGCTGGAGATGGGTGCCCCACCCAAAGAGCCAGCAGGGAAAACTATGCCTTGTTCTAAAGCTCTTTGGGAACCGCTTGCGTAGCCCCACAGACCTGGGGGCTGCAGGCTTTCCTGCTGTCTTCAGCCTCAAAGCCACCCTTTCCCACTTGGCGCCCTATCAGGCACAAAAATGGCCTATGGGTGGAGATGGGTCCCATGCCCAAAGAGCCAGCAGGGAAAACTATGCCTTGTTCTAAAGCTCTTTGGGAACCGCTTGCGTAGCCCCACAGACCTGGGGGCTGCGGGCTTTCCTGCTGCCTTCAGCCTCGATACCACCATTTCCCACTTGGCGCTGCGCCATGCACAAAAATGGCCATACGGCTGGAGATGGGTCCCCCGCCCAAAGAGCCAGCAGGGAAAACTATGCCTTGTTCTAAAGCTCTTTGGGAACCGCTTGCGTAGCCCCACAGACCTGGGGGCTGCCGTCTTTCCTGCTGCCTTTAGCCTCGACACCACCCTTTCCCTCTTGGCGCCGCGCCAGGCACAAAAATGGCCGTACGGCTGGAGATGGGTCCCCCGCCCAAAGAGCCAGCAGGGAAAACTATGCCTTGTTCTAAAGCTCTTTGGGAACCGCTTGCGTAGCCCCACAGACCTGGGGGCTGCGGGCTTTCCTGCTGCCTTCAGCCTCAAAGCCACCCTTTCCCACTTTGCGCCGGGCCAGGCACAAAAATGGCCATACGGCTGGAGATGGGTCCCCCGCCCAAAGAGCCAGCAGGGAAAACTATGCCTTGTTCTAAAGCTCTTTGGGAACCGCTTGCGTAGCCCCACAGACCTTGGGGCTGCGGGCTTTCCTGCTGCCTTCAGCCTCGACAGCACCCTTTCCCACTTGGCGCCGCGCCAGGCACAAAAATGGCCTATGGCTGGAGATGGGTCCCATGCCCTAAGAGCGAGCAGGGAAAACTATGCCTTGTTCTAAAGCTCTTTGGGAACCGCTTGCGTAGCCCCACAGACCTGGGGGCTGCGGGCTTTCCTGCTGCCTTCAGCCTCAAAGCCACCCTTTCCCACTTGGCGCCGGGCCAGGGACAAAAATGGCCATACGGCTGGAGATGGGTCCCATGCCCAAAGAGCCAGCAGGGAAAACTATGCCTTGTTCTAAAGCTCTTTGGGAACCGCTTGCTTGGCCCCACAGACCTGGGGGCTGCAGGCTTTGCTGCTGCCTTCAGCCTCAAAGCCACCCTTACCCACTTGGCGCCGCGCCAGGCACAAAAATGGCCATACGGCTGGAGATGGGTCCCCCGCCCAAAGAGCCAGCAGGGAAAACTATGCCTTGTTCTAAAGCTCTTTGGGAACCGCTTGCGTAGCCCCACAGACCTGGGGGCTGCGGGCTTTCCTGCTGCCTTCAGCCTCAAAACCACCATTTCCCACTACGCACCGCGCCAGGCACAAAAATGGCCATACGGCTGGAGATGGGTCCCCAGCCCAAAGAGCCAGCTGGGAAAACTATGCCTTGTTCTAAAGCTCTTTGGGAACCGCTTGCTTGGCCCCACAGACGTGGGGGCTGCGGGCTTTCCTGCTGCCTTCAGCCTCAAAACCACCCTATGCCACTACGCACCGCGTCAGGCACAAAAATAGCCATACGGCTGGAGATGGGTCCCCCACCCAAAGAGCCAGCAGGGAAAACTATGCCTTGTTCTAAAGCTCTTTGGGAACCGCTTGCGTAGCCCCACAGACCTGGGGGCTGCAGGCTTTCCTGCTGTCTTCAGCCTCAAAGCCACCCTTTCCCACTTGGCGCCCTATCAGGCACAAAAATGGCCTATGGGTGGAGATGGGTCCCATGCCCAAAGAGCCAGCAGGGAAAACTATGCCTTGTTCTAAAGCTCTTTGGGAACCGCTTGCGTAGCCGCACAGACCTGGGGGCTGCGGGCTTTCCTGCTGCCTTCAGCCTCGATACCACCATTTCCCACTTGGCGCTGCGCCATGCACAAAAATGGCCATACGGCTGGAGATGGGTCCCCCCAAAGAGCCAGCAGGGAAAACTATGCCTTGTTCTAACGCTCTTTGGGAACCGCTTGCGTAGCCCCACAGACCTGGGGGCTGCGGGCTTTCCTGCTGCCTTTAGCCTCGACACCACCCTTTCCCTCTTGGCGCCGCGCCAGGCACAAAAATGGCCGTACGGCTGGAGATGGGTCCCCCGCCCAAAGAGCCAGCAGGGAAAACTATGCCTTGTTCTAAAGCTCTTTGGGAACCGCTTGCGTAGCCGCACAGACCTGGGGGCTGCGGGCTTTCCTGCTGCCTTCAGCCTCAAAGCAACCCTTTCCCACTTTGCGCCGGGCCAGGCACAAAAATGGCCTATGGCTGGAGATGGGTCCCATGCCCTAAGAGCCAGCTGGGAAAACTATGCCTTGTTCTAAAGCTCTTTGGGAACCGCTTGCGTAGCACCACAGACCTGGGGGCTGCAGGCTTTGCTCCTGCCTTCAGCCTCAAAGCCACCCTTTCCCACCTGGCGCCGCGCCAGGCTCAAAAATGGCCATACGGCTGGAGATGGGTCCCCCGCCCAGAGAGCCAGCAGGGAAAACTATGCCTTGTTCTAAAGCTCTTTGGGAACCGCTTGCGTAGCCCCACAGACCTGGGGGCTGCGGGCTTTCCTGCTGTCTTCAGCCTCAAAGCAACCCTTTCCCACTTGGCGCCCTATCAAGCACAAAAATGGCCTATGGCTGGAGATGGGTCCCCCGCCCAAAGAGCCAGCAGGGAAAACTATGCCTTGTTCTAAAGCTCTTTGGGAACCGCTTGCGTAGCCCCACAGACCTGGGGGCTGCGGGCTTTCCTGCTGCCTTTAGCCTCGACACAACCCTTTCCCACTTGGCGCCGCGCCAGGCTCAAAAATGGCCATACGGCTGGAGATGGGTCCCCCGCCCAGAGAACCAGCAGGGAAAACTATGCCTTGTTCTAAAGCTCTTTGGGAACCGCTTGCGTAGCCCCACAGACCTGGGGGCTGCGGGCTTTCCTGCTGCCTTCAAGCCTCAAAGCCACCCTTTCCCACTGGGCGCCGGGCCAGGCACAAAAATGGCCTATGGCTGGAGATGGGTCCCCCGAACAAAGAGCCAGCAGGGAAAACTATGCCTTGTTCTAAAGCTCTTTGGGAACCGCTTGCGTAGCCCCACAGACCTGGGGGCTGCGGGCTTTGCTGCTGCCTTCAGCCTCAAAGCCACCCTTTCCCACTTGGCGCCGTGCCAGGCACAAAAATGGCCATACGGCTGGAGATGGGTCCCAGGCCCAAAGAGCCAGCAGGGAAAACTATGCCTTGTTCTAAAGCTCTTTGGGAACCGCTTGCGTAGCCCCACAGACCTGGGGGCTGCGGGCTTTCCTGCTGCCTTCAGCCTCAAAGCCACCCTTTCCCACTTGGCGCCGCACCAGGCACAAAAATGGCCATACGGCTGGAGATGGGTCCCCCGCCCAAAGAGCCTGCAGGGAAAACTATGCCTTGTTCTAAAGCTCTTTGGGAACCGCTTGCGTAGCCCCACAGACCTGGGGGCTGCGGGCTTTCCTGCTGCCTTCAGATTCAAAGCCACCCTTTCCGTCTTGGGGCTTCGCCAGGCACAAAAATGGCCATACGGCTGGAGATGGGTCCCCCGCCCAAAGAGCGAGCAGGGAAAACTATGCCTTGTTCTAAAGCTCTTTGGGAACCGCTTGCGTAGCCCCACAGACCTGGGGGCTGCGGGCTTTCCTGCTGCCTTCAGCCTCGACACCACCCTTTCCCACTTGGCGCCGCGCCAGGCTCAAAAATGGCCATACGGCTGGAGATGGGTCCCCCGCCCTAAGAGCCAGCAGGGAAAACTATGCCTTGTTCTAAAGCTCTTTGGGAACCGCTTGCGTAGCCCCACAGACCTGGGGGCTGCAGGCTTTGCTCCTGCCTTCAGCCTCAAAGCCACCCTTTCCCACCTGGCGCCGCGCCAGGCTCAAAAATGGCCATACGGCTGGAGATGGGTCCCCGCCCAGAGAGCCAGCAGGGAAAACTATGCCTTGTTCTAAAGCTCTTTGGGAACCGCTTGCGTAGCCCCACAGACCTGGGGACTGCGGGCTTTCCTGCTGCCTTCAGCCTCGACACCACCCTTTCCCACTTGGCGCCGCGCCAGGCACAAAAATGGCCATACGGCTGGAGATGGGTCCCCCGCCCAAAGAGCCAGCAGGGAAAACTATGCCTTGTTCTAAAGCTCTTTGGGAACCGCTTGCATAGCCCCACAGACCTGGGGGCTGCAGGCTTTCCTGCTGTCTTCAGCCTCAAAGCCACCCTTTCCCACTTGGCGCCCTATCAGGCACAAAAATGGCCATACGGCTGGAGATGGGTCCCCCGCCCAAAGAGCCAGCAGGGAAAACTATGCCTTGTTCTAAAGCTCTTTGGGAACCGCTTGCGTAGCCCCACAGACCTGGGGGCTGCGGGCTTTCCTGCTGCCTTCAGCCTCGACACCACCCTTTCCCACTTGGCGCCCTATCAGGCACAAAAATGGCCATACGGCTGGAGATGTGTCCCCCGCCCAAAGAGCCAGCAAAGAAAACTATGCCTTGTTCTAAAGCTCTTTGGGAACTGCTTGCGTAGCCCCACAGACCTGGGGGCTGCAGGCTTTCCTGCTGCCTTCAGCCTCAAAGCCACCCTTTCCCACTTGGCGCCCTATCAAGCACAAAAATGGCCTATGGCTGGAGATGGGTCCCAGGCCCAAAGAGCCAGCAGGGAAAACTATGCCTTGTTCTAAAGCTCTTTGGGAACCGCTTGCTTGGCCCCACAGACGTGGGGGCTGCGGGCTTTCCTGCTGCCTTCAGCCTCGACACCACCCTTTCCCACTTGGCGCCGCGCCAGGCACAAAAATGGCCATACGGCTGGAGATGGGTCCCCCGCCCAAAGAGCCAGCAGGGAAAACTAGGCCTTGTTCTAAAGCTCTTTGGGAACCGCTTGCGTAGCCCCACAGACCTGGGGGCTGCGGGCTTTCCTGCTGCCTTCACCCTCAAAACCACCCTTTCCCACTTGGCACTGCTCCAGGCTCAAAAATGGCCATACGGCTGCATATGGGTCCCCCGCCCAGAGAGCCAGCAGGGAAAACTATGCCTTGTTCTAAAGCTCTTTGGGAACCGCTTGCGTAGCCCCACAGACCTGGGGGCTGCAGGCTTTGCTGCTGCCTTCAGCCTCGACACCACCCTTTCCCACTTGGCGCCGGGCCAGGCACAAAAATGGCCATACGGCTGGAGATGGGTCCCCCGCCCAAAGAGCCAGCAGGGAAAACTATGCCTTGTTCTAAAGCTCTTTGGGAACCGCTTGCGTAGCCCCACAGACCTGGGGGCTGCGGGCTTTGCTGCTGGCTTCAGCCTCAAAGCCACCCTTTCCCACTTGGCGCCGTGCCAGGCACAAAAATGGCCATACAGCTGGAGATGGGTCCCCCGCCCAAAGAGCCAGCAGGGAAAACTATGCCTTGTTCTAAAGCTCTTTGGGAACCGCTTGCTTGGCCCCACAGACCTGGGGGCTGCAGTCTTTGCTGCTGCCTTCAGCCTCAAAGCCACCCTTTCCCACTTGGCGCCGGGCCAGGGACAAAAATGGCCATACGGCTGGAGATGGGTCCCCTGCCAAAAGAGCCAGCAGGGAAAACTATGCCTTGTTCTAAAGCTCTTTGGGAACCGCTTGCGTAGCCCCACAGACCTGGGGGCTGCGGGCTTTCCTGCTGCCTTCAGCCTCGATACCACCATTTCCCACTTGGCGCTGCGCCATGCACAAAAATGGCCATACGGCTGGAGATGGGTCCCCCGCCCAAAGAGCCAGCAGGGAAAACTATGCCTTGTTCTAAAGCTCTTTGGGAACCGCTTGCGTAGCCCCACAGACCTGGGGGCTGCGGGCTTTCCTGCTGCCTTTAGCCTCGACACCACCCTTTCCCTCTTGGCGCCGCGCCAGGCACAAAAATGGCCGTACGGCTGGAGATGGGTCCCCCGCCCAAAGAGCCAGCAGGGAAAACTATGCCTTGTTCTAAAGCTCTTTGGGAACCGCTTGCGTAGCCGCACAGACCTGGGGGCTGCGGGCTTTCCTGCTGCCTTCAGCCTCAAAGCCACCCTTTCCCACTTTGCGCCGGGCCAGGCACAAAAATGGCCATACGGCTGGAGATGGGTCCCCCGCCCAGAGAGCCAGCAGGGAAAACTATGCCTTGTTCTAAAGCTCTTTGGGAACCGCTTGCGTAGCCCCACAGACCTGGGGGCTGCGGGCTTTCCTGCTGCCTTCAGCCTCGACAGCACCCTTTCCCACTTGGCTTCGCGCCAGGCACAAAAATGGCCTATGGCTGGAGATGGGTCCCATGCCCTAAGAGCCAGCAGGGAAAACTATGCCTTGTTCTAAAGCTCTTTGGGAACCGCTTGCGTAGCCCCACAGACCTGGGGGCTGCGGGCTTTCCTGCTGCCTTCAGCCTCAAAGCAACCCTTTCCCACTTGGCGCCGGGCCAGGGACAAAAATGGCCATACGGCTGGAGATGGGTCCCATGCCCAAAGAGCCAGCAGGGAAAACTATGCCTTGTTCTAAAGCTCTTTGGGAACCGCTTGCGTAGCCCCACAGACCTGGGGGCTGCAGGCTTTGCTGCTGCCTTCAGCCTCGACACCACCCTTTCCCACTTGGCGCCGCGCCAGGCACAAAAATGGCCATACGGCTGGAGATGGGTCCCCCGCCCAAAGAACCAGCAGGGAAAATTATGCCTTGTTCTAAAGCTCTTTGGGAACCGCTTGCGTAGCCCCACAGACCTGGGGGCTGCGGGCTTTCCTGCTGCCTTCAGCCTCAAAACCACCCTTTCCCACTACGCACCGCGCCAGGCACAAAAATGGCCATACGGCTGGAGATGGGTCCCCCGCCCAAAGAGCCAGCTGGGAAAACTATGCCTTGTTCTAAAGCTCTTTGGGAACCGCTTGCGTAGCCCCACAGACCTGGGGGCTGCAGGCTTTCCTGCTGTCTTCAGCCTCAAAGCCACCCTTTCCCACTTGGCGCCCTATCAGGCACAAAAATGGCCTATGGGTGGAGATGGGTCCCATGCCCAAAGAGCCAGCAGGGAAAACTATGCCTTGTTCTAAAGCTCTTTGGGAACCGCTTGCGTAGCCCCACAGACCTGGGGGCTGCGGGCTTTCCTGCTGCCTTTAGCCTCGACACCACCCTTTCCCTCTTGGCGCCGCGCCAGGCACAAAAATTGCCATACGGCTGGAGATGGGTCCCCCGCCCAAAGAGCCAGCAGGGAAAACTATGCCTTGTTCTAAAGCTCTTTGGGAACCGCTTGCGTAGCCGCACAGACCTGGGGGCTGCGGGCTTTCCTGCTGCCTTCAGCCTCAAAACCACCCTTTCCCACTTGGCTTCGCGCCAGGCACAAAAATGGCCTATGGCTGGAGATGGGTCCCATGCCCTAAGAGCCAGCAGGGAAAACTATGCCTTGTTCTAAAGCTCTTTGGGAACCGCTTGCGTAGCACCACAGACCTGGGGGCTGCAGGCTTTGCTCCTGCCTTCAGCCTCAAAGCCACCCTTTCCCACCTGGCGCCGCGCCAGGCTCAAAAATGGCCATACGGCTGGAGATGGGTCCCCCGCCCAGAGAGCCAGCAGGGAAAACTATGCCTTGTTCTAAAGCTCTTTGGGAACCGCTTGCGTAGCCCCACAGACCTGGGGGCTGCGGGCTTTCCTGCTGTCTTCAGCCTCAAAGCAACCCTTTCCCACTTGGCGCCCTATCAAGCACAAAAATGGCCTATGGCTGGAGATGGGTCCCATGCCCAAAGAGCCAGCAGGGAAAACTATGCCTTGTTCTAAAGCTCTTTGGGAACCGCTTGCGTAGCCGCACAGACCTGGGGGCTGCGGGCTTTCCTGCTGCCTTCAGCCTCAAAACCACCCTTTCCCACTTGGCCCCCGGCCAGGCACAAAAATGGCCATACGGCTGGAGATGGGTCCCCCGCCCAAAGAGCCAGCAGGGAAAACTATGCCTTGTTCTAAAGCTCTTTGGGAACCGCTTGCGTAGCCCCACAGACCTGGGGGCTGCAGGCTTTGCTGCTGCCTTCACCCTCAAAACCACCCTTTCCCACTTGGCGCTGCGCCAGGCACAAAAATGGCCATACGGCTGGAGATGGGTCCCCCGCCCAAAGAGCCAGCAGGGAAAATTATGCCTTGTTCTAAAGCTCTTTGGGAACCGCTTGCGTAGCCCCACAGACCTGGGGGCTGCGGGCTTTCCTGCTGCCTTTAGCCTCGACACAACCCTTTCCCACTTGGCGCCGCGCCAGGCTCAAAAATGGCCATACGGCTGGAGATGGGTCCCCCGCCCAAAGAGCCAGCAGGGAAAACTATGCCTTGTTCTAAAGCTCTTTGGGAACCGCTTGCGTAGCCCCACAGACCTGGGGGCTGCGGGCTTTCCTGCTGCCTTCAAGCCTCAAAGCCACCCTTTCCCACTGGGCGCCGGGCCAGGCACAAAAATGGCCTATGGCTGGAGATGGGTCCCCCGCCCAAAGAGCCAGCAGGGAAAACTATGCCTTGTTCTAAAGCTCTTTGGGAACTGCTTGCGTAGCCCCACAGACCTGGGGGCTGCAGGCTTTCCTGCTGCCTTCAGCCTCAAAGCCACCCTTTCCCACTTGGCGCCCTACCAAGCACAAAAATGGCCTATGGCTGGAGATGGGTCCCAGGCCCAAAGAGCCAGCAGGGAAAACTATGCCTTGTTCTAAAGCTCTTTGGGAACCGCTTGCTTGGCCCCACAGACGTGGGGGCTGCGGGCTTTCCTGCTGCCTTCAGCCTCGACACCACCCTTTCCCACTTGGCGCCGCGCCAGGCACAAAAATGGCCATACGGCTGGAGATGGGTCCCCCGCCCAAAGAGCCAGCAGGGAAAACTATGCCTTGTTCTAAAGCTCTTTGGGAACCGCTTGCGTAGCCCCACAGACCTGGGGGCTGCGGGCTTTCCTGCTGCCTTCAGCCTCAAAGCCACCCTTTCCCACTTGGCGCCGTGCCAGGCACAAAAATGGCCATACGGCTGGAGATGGGTCCGCCGCCCAAAGAGCCAGCAGGGAAAACTATGCCTTGTTCTAAAGCTCTTTGGGAACCGCTTGCTTGGCCCCACAGACCTGGGGGCTGCAGTCTTTGCTGCTGCCTTCAGCCTCGACACCACTCTTTCCCACTTGGCGCCGGGCCAGGGACAAAAATGGCCATACGGCTGGAGATGGGTCCCCCGCCCAAAGAGCCAGCAGGGAAAACTATGCCTTGTTCTAAAGCTCTTTGGGAACCGCTTGCGTAGCCCCACAGACCTGGGGGCTGCGGGCTTTCCTGCTGCCTTCAGATTCAAAGCCACCCTTTCCCTCTTGGGGCTTCGCCAGGCACAAAAATGGCCATACGGCTGGAGATGGGTCCCCCGCCCAAAGAGCCAGCAGGGAAAACTATGCCTTGTTCTAAAGCTCTTTGGGAACCGCTTGCGTAGCCCCACAGACCTGGGGGCTGCGGGCTTTCCTGCTGCCTTCAGCCTCGACACCACCCTTTCCCACTTGGCGCCGCGCCAGGCTCAAAAATGGCCATACGGCTGGAGATGGGTCCCCCGCCCTAAGAGCCAGCAGGGAAAACTATGCCTTGTTCTAAAGCTCTTTGGGAACCGCTTGCGTAGCCCCACAGACCTGGGGGCTGCAGGCTTTGCTCCTGCCTTCAGCCTCAAAGCCACCCTTTCCCACCTGGCGCCGCGCCAGGCTCAAAAATGGCCATACGGCTGGAGATGGGTCCCCGCCCAGAGAGCCAGCAGGGAAAACTATGCCTTGTTCTAAAGCTCTTTGGGAACCGCTTGCGTAGCCCCACAGACCTGGGGACTGCGGGCTTTCCTGCTGCCTTCAGCCTCGACACCACCCTTTCCCACTTGGCGCCGCGCCAGGCACAAAAATGGCCATACGGCTGGAGATGGGTCCCCCGCCCAAAGAGCCAGCAGGGAAAACTATGCCTTGTTCTAAAGCTCTTTGGGAACCGCTTGCATAGCCCCACAGACCTGGGGGCTGCAGGCTTTCCTGCTGTCTTCAGCCTCAAAGCCACCCTTTCCCACTTGGCGCCCTATCAGGCACAAAAATGGCCATACGGCTGGAGATGGGTCCCCCGCCCAAAGAGCCAGCAGGGAAAACTATGCCTTGTTCTAAAGCTCTTTGGGAACCGCTTGCGTAGCCGCACAGACCTGGGGGCTGCGGGCTTTCCTGCTGCCTTCAGCCTCGACACCACCCTTTCCCACTTGGCGCCCTATCAGGCACAAAAATGGCCATACGGCTGGAGATGTGTCCCCCGCCCAAAGAGCCAGCAGGGAAAACTATGCCTTGTTCTAAAGCTCTTTGGGAACCGCTTGCGTAGCCCCACAGACCTGGGGGCTGCGGGCTTTGCTGCTGCCTTCAGCCTCAAAGCCACCCTTTCCCACTTGGCGCCCTATCAAGCACAAAAATGGCCTATGGGTGGAGATGGGTCCCCCGCCCAAAGAGCCAGCAGGGAAAACTATGCCTTGTTCTAAAGCTCTTTGGGAACCGCTTGCTTGGCCCCACAGACGTGGGGGCTGCGGGCTTTCCTGCTGCCTTCAGCCTCGACACCACCCTTTCCCACTTGGCGCCGCGCCAGGCACAAAAATGGCCATACGGTTGGAGATGGGTCCCCCGCCCAAAGAGCCAGCAGGGAAAACTATGCCTTGTTCTAAAGCTCTTTGGGAACCGCTTGCGTAGCCCCACAGACCTGGGGGCTGCGGGCTTTCCTGCTGCCTTCACCCTCAAAACCACCCTTTCCCACTTGGCACTGCTCCAGGCACAAAAATGGCCATACGGCTGCAGATGGGTCCCCCGCCCAGAGAGCCAGCAGGGAAAACTATGCCTTGTTCTAAAGCTCTTTGGGAACCGCTTGCGTAGCCCCACAGACCTGGGGGCTGCAGGCTTTGCTGCTGCCTTCAGCCTCAAAGCCACCCTTTCCCACTTGGCGCCGGGCCAGGCACAAAAATGGCCATACGGCTGGAGATGGGTCCCCCGCCCAAAGAGCCAGCAGGGAAAACTATGCCTTGTTCTAAAGCTCTTTGGGAACCGCTTGCGTAGCCCCACAGACCTGGGGGCTGCGGGCTTTGCTGCTGCCTTCAGCCTCAAAGCCACCCTTTCCCACTTGGCGCCCTATCAGGCACAAAAATGGCCATACGGCTGGAGATGGGTCCCCGCCCAAAGAGCCAGCAGGGAAAACTATGCCTTGTTCTAAAGCTCTTTGGGAACCGCTTGCTTGGCCCCACAGACCTGGGGGCTGCAGTCTTTGCTGCTGCCTTCAGCCTCAACACCACCCTTTCCCACTTGGCGCCGGGCCAGGGACAAAAATGGCCATACGGCTGGAGATGGGTCCCCTGCCAAAAGAGCCAGCAGGGAAAACTATGCCTTGTTCTAAAGCTCTTTGGGAACCGCTTGCATAGCCCCACAGACCTGGGGGCTGCGGGCTTTCCTGCTGCCTTCAGATTCAAAGCCACCCTTTCCCTCTTGGGGCTTCGCCAGGCACAAAAAAGGCCATACGGCTGGAGATGGGTCCCCCGCCCAAAGAGCCAGCAGGGAAAACTATGCCTTATTCTAAAGCTCTTTGGGAACCGCTTGCGTAGCCCCACAGACCTGGGGGCTGCGGGCTTTCCTGCTGCCTTCAGCCTCGACACCACCCTTTCCCACTTGGCGCCGCGCCAGGCTCAAAAATGGCCATACGGCTGGAGATGGGTCCCCCGCCCTAAGAGTCAGCAGGGAAAACTATGCCTTGTTCTAAAGCTCTTTGGGAACCGCTTGCGTAGCCCCACAGACCTGGGGGCTGCAGGCTTTGCTCCTGCCTTCAGCCTCAAAGCCACCCTTTCCCACCTGGCGCCGCGCCAGGCTCAAAAATGGCCATACGGCTGGAGATGGGTCCCCGCCCAGAGAGCCAGCAGGGAAAACTATGCCTTGTTCTAAAGCTCTTTGGGAACCGCTTGCGTAGCCCCACAGACCTGGGGACTGAGGGCTTTCCTGCTGCCTTCAGCCTCGACACCACCCTTTCCCACTTGGCGCCGCGCCAGGCACAAAAATGGCCATACGGCTGGAGATGGGTCCCCCGCCCAAAGAGCCAGCAGGGAAAACTATGCCTTGTTCTAAAGCTCTTTGGGAACCGCTTGCATAGCCCCACAGACCTGGGGGCTGCAGGCTTTCCTGCTGTCTTCAGCCTCAAAGCCACCCTTTCCCACTTGGCGCCGGGCCAGGCACAAAAATGGCCATACGGCTGGAGATGGGTCCCCCGCCCAAAGAGCCAGCAGGGAAAACTATGCCTTGTTCTAAAGCTCTTTGGGAACCGCTTGCGTAGCCCCACAGACCTGGGGGCTGCGGGCTTTCCTGCTGCCTTCAGCCTCAAAGCCACCCTTTCCCACTTGGCGCCGCGCCAGGCACAAAAATGGCCATACGGCTGGAGATGTGTCCCCCGCCCAAAGAGCCAGCAGGGAAAACTATGCCTTGTTCTAAAGCTCTTTGGGAACCGCTTGCGTAGCCCCACAGACCTGGGGGCTGCGGGCTTTCCTGCTGCCTTCAGCCTCAAAGCCACCCTTTCCCACTTGGCGCCGCGCCAGGCACAAAAATGGCCTATGGCTGGAGCTGGGTCCCATGCCCAAAGAGCCAGCAGGGAAAACTATGCCTTGTTCTAAAGCTCTTTGGGAACCGCTTGCTTGGCCCCACAGACCTGGGGGCTGCGGGCTTTCCTGCTGCCTTCAGCCTCAAAACCACCCTTTCCCACTACGCACCGCGCCAGGCACAAAAATGGCCATATGGCTGGAGTTGGTCCCCCGCCCAAAGAGCCAGCAGGGAAAACTATGCCTTGTTCTAAAGCTCTCTGGGAACCGCTTGCTTGGGCCCACAGACGTGGGGGCTGCGGGCTTTCCTGCTGCCTTCAGCCTCAAAACCACCCTATGCCACTACGCACCGCGCCAGGCACAAAAATAGCCATACGTCTGGAGATGGGTCCCCCACCCAAAGAGCCAGCAGGGAAAACTATGCCTTGTTCTAAAGCTCTTTGGGAACCGCTTGCGTAGCCCCACAGACCTGGGGGCTGTGGGCTTTCCTGCTGCCTTCAGCCTCGACACCACCCTTTCCCACTTGGCGCCGCGCCAGGCACAAAAATGGCCATACGGCTGGAGATGGGTCCCCCGCCCAGAGAGCCAGCAGGGAAAACTATGCCTTGTTCTAAAGCTCTTTGGGAACCGCTTGCGTAGCCCCACAGACCTGGGGGCTGCGGGCTTTCCTGCTGCCTTCAAGCCTCAAAGCCACCCTTTCCCACTGGGCGCCGGGCCAGGCACAAAAATGGCCTATGGCTGGAGATGGGTCCCCCGAACAAAGAGCCAGCAGGGAAAACTATGCCTTGTTCTAAAGCTCTTTGGGAACTGCTTGTGTAGCCCCACAGACCTGGGGGCTGCAGGCTTTCCTGCTGCCTTCAGCCTCAAAGCCACCCTTTCCCACTTGGCGCCCTATCAAGCACAAAAATGGCCTATGGGTGGAGATGGGTCCCATGCACAAAGAGCCAGCAGGGAAAACTATGCCTTGTTCTAAAGCTCTCTGGGAACCGCTTGCTTGGGCCCACAGACCTGGGGGCTGCGGGCTTTCCTGCTGCCTTCAGGCTCAAAACCACCCTATGCCACTACGCACCGCGCCAGGCACAAAAATAGCCATACGTCTGGAGATGGGTCCCCCGCCCAAAGAGCCAGCAGGGAAAACTATGCCTTGTTCTAAAGCTCTTTGGGAACCGCTTGCTTGGCCCCACAGACCTGGGGGCTGCGGGCTTTCCTGCTGCCTTCAGCCTCGACACCACCCTTTCCCACTTGGCGCCGCGCCAGGCACAAAAATGGCCATACGGCTGGAGATGGGTCCCCCGCCCAAAGAGCCAGCAGGGAAAACTCTGCCTTGTTCTAAAGCTCTTTGGGAACCGCTTGCGTAGCCCCACAGACCTGGGGGCTGCAGGCTTTCCTGCTGCCTTCAGACTCGACACCACCCTTTCCCACTTGGCGCCGCGCCAGGCACAAAAATGGCCATACGGCTGGAGATGGGTCCCCCGCCCAAAGAGCCAGCAGGGAAAACTATGCCTTGTTCTAAAGCTCTTTGGGAACCGCTTGCGTAGCCCCACAGACCTGGGGGCTGCGGGCTTTCCTGCTGCCTTCAGCCTCGACACCACCCTTTCCCACTTGGCTTCGCGCCAGGCACAAAAATGGCCTATGGCTGGAGATGGGTCCCATGCCCTAAGAGCGAGCAGGGAAAACTATGCCTTGTTCTAAAGCTCTTTGGGAACCGCTTGCGTAGCCCCACAGACCTGGGGGCTGCGGGCTTTCCTGCTGCCTTCAGCCTCAAAGCCACCCTTTCCCACTTGGCGCCGGGCCAGGGACAAAAATGGCCATACGGCTGGAGATGGGTCCCATGCCCAAAGAGCCAGCAGGGAAAACTATGCCTTGTTCTAAAGCTCTTTGGGAACCGCTTGCTTGGCCCCACAGACCTGGGGGCTGCAGGCTTTGCTGCTGCCTTCAGCCTCGACACCACCCTTACCAACTTGGCGCCGCGCCAGGCACAAAAATGGCCATACGGCTGGAGATGGGTCCCCCGCCCAAAGAGCCAGCAGGGAAAATTATGCCTTGTTCTAAAGCTCTTTGGGAACCGCTTGCGTAGCCCCACAGACCTGGGGGCTGCGGGCTTTCCTGCTGCCTTCAGCCTCAAAACCACCCTTTCCCACTACGCACCGCGCCAGGCACAAAAATGGCCATACGGCTGGAGATGGGTCCCCCGCCCAAAGAGCCAGCTGGGAAAACTATGCCTTGTTCTAAAGCTCTTTGGGAACCGCTTGCTTGGCCCCACAGACGTGGCGGCTGCGGGCTTTCCTGCTGCCTTCAGCCTCAAAACCACCCTATGCCACTACGCACCGCGTCAGGCACAAAAATAGCCATACGGCTGGAGATGGGTCCCCCACCCAAAGAGCCAGCAGGGAAAACTATGCCTTGTTCTAAAGCTCTTTGGGAACCGCTTGCGTAGCCCCACAGACCTGGGGGCTGCAGGCTTTCCTGCTGTCTTCAGCCTCAAAGCCACCCTTTCCCACTTGGCGCCCTATCAGGCACAAAAATGGCCATACAGGTGGAGATGGGTCCCCCGCCCAGAGAGCCAGCAGGGAAAACTATGCCTTGTTCTAAAGCTCTTTGGGAACCGCTTGCGTAGCCCCACAGACCTGGGGGCTGCGGGCTTTCCTGCTGTCTTCAGCCTCAAATCAACCCTTTCCCACTTGGCGCCCTATCAAGCACAAAAATGGCCTATGGCTGGAGATGGGTCCCATGCCCAAAGAGCCAGCAGGGAAAACTATGCCTTGTTCTAAAGCTCTTTGGGAACCGCTTGCGTAGCCGCACAGACCTGGGGGCTGCGGGCTTTCCTGCTGCCTTCAGCCTCAAAACCACCCTTTCCCACTTGGCCCCCGGCCAGGCACAAAAATGGCCATACGGCTGGAGATGGGTCCCCCGCCCAAAGAGCCAGCAGGGAAAACTATGCCTTGTTCTAAAGCTCTTTGGGAACCGCTTGCGTAGCCCCACAGACCTGGGGGCTGCGGGCTTTGCTGCTGCCTTCAGCCTCAAAACCACCCTTTCCCACTTGGCGCTGCGCCAGGCACAAAAATGGCCATACGGCTGGAGATGGGTCCCCCGAACAAAGAGCCAGCAGGGAAAACTATGCCTTGTTCTAAAGCTCTTTGGGAACTGCTTGCGTAGCCCCACAGACCTGGGGGCTGCAGGCTTTCCTGCTGCCTTCAGCCTCAAAGCCACCCTTTCCACTTGGCGCCCTATCAAGCACAAAAATGGCCTATGGCTGGAGATGGGTCCCAGGCCCAAAGAGCCAGCAGGGAAAACTATGCCTTGTTCTAAAGCTCTTTGGGAACCGCTTGCGTAGCCCCACAGACCTGGGGGCTGCGGGCTTTCCTGCTGCCTTCAGATTCAAAGCCACCCTTTCCCTCTTGGGGCTTCGCCAGGCACAAAAATGGCCATACGGCTGGAGATGGGTCCCCGCCCAAAGAGCGAGCAGCGAAAACTATGCCTTGTTCTAAAGCTCTTTGGGAACCGCTTGCGTAGCCCCACAGACCTGGGGGCTGCGGGCTTTCCTGCTGCCTTCAGCCTCGACACCACCCTTTCCCACTTGGCGCCGCGCCAGGCTCAAAAATGGCCATACGGCTGGAGATGGGTCCCCCGCCCTAAGAGCCAGCAGGGAAAACTATGCCTTGTTCTAAAGCTCTTTGGGAACCGCTTGCGTAGCCCCACAGACCTGGGGGCTGCAGGCTTTGCTCCTGCCTTCAGCCTCAAAGCCACCCTTTCCCACCTGGCGCCGCGCCAGGCTCAAAAATGGCCATACGGCTGGAGATGGGTCCCCGCCCAGAGAGCCAGCAGGGAAAACTATGCCTTGTTCTAAAGCTCTTTGGGAACCGCTTGCGTAGCCCCACAGACCTGGGGACTGCGGGCTTTCCTGCTGCCTTCAGCCTCGACACCACCCTTTCCCACTTGGCGCCGCGCCAGGCACAAAAATGGCCATACGGCTGGAGATGGGTCCCCCGCCCAAAGAGCCAGCAGGGAAAACTATGCCTTGTTCTAAAGCTCTTTGGGAACCGCTTGCATAGCCCCACAGACCTGGGGGCTGCAGGCTTTCCTGCTGTCTTCAGCCTCAAAGCCACCCTTTCCCACTTGGCGCCCTATCAGGCACAAAAATGGCCATACGGCTGGAGATGGGTCCCCCGCCCAAAGAGCCAGCAGGGAAAACTATGCCTTGTTCTAAAGCTCTTTGGGAACCGCTTGCGTAGCCGCACAGACCTGGGGGCTGCGGGCTTTCCTGCTGCCTTCAGCCTCGACACCACCCTTTCCCACTTGGCGCCCTATCAGGCACAAAAATGGCCATACGGCTGGAGATGTGTCCCCCGCCCAAAGAGCCAGCAGGGAAAACTATGCCTTGTTCTAAAGCTCTTTGGGAACCGCTTGCGTAGCCCCACAGACCTGGGGGCTGCGGGCTTTGCTGCTGCCTTCAGCCTCAAAGCCACCCTTTCCCACTTGGCGCCGCGCCAGGCACAAAAATGGCCATACGGCTGGAGATGGGTCCCCCGCCCAAAGAGCCAGCAGGGAAAATTATGCCTTGTTCTAAAGCTCTTTGGGAACCGCTTGCGTAGCCCCACAGACCTGGGGGCTGCGGGCTTTCCTGCTGCCTTTAGCCTCGACACAACCCTTTCCCACTTGGCGCCGCGCCAGGCTCAAAAATGGCCATACGGCTGGAGATGGGTCCCCCGCCCAGAGAGCCAGCAGGGAAAACTATGCCTTGTTCTAAAGCTCTTTGGGAACCGCTTGCGTAGCCCCACAGACGTGGGGGCTGCGGGCTTTCCTGCTGCCTTCAAGCCTCAAAGCCACCCTTTCCCACTGGGCGCCGGGCCAGGCACAAAAATGGCCTATGGCTGGAGATGGGTCCCCCGAACAAAGAGCCAGCAGGGAAAACTATGCCTTGTTCTAAAGCTCTTTGGGAACTGCTTGTGTAGCCCCACAGACCTGGGGGCTGCAGGCTTTCCTGCTGCCTTCAGCCTCAAAGCCACCCTTTCCCACTTGGCGCCCTATCAAGCACAAAAATGGCCTATGGGTGGAGATGGGTCCCATGCCCAAAGAGCCAGCAGGGAAAACTATGCCTTGTTCTAAAGCTCTTTGGGAACCGCTTGCTTGGCCCCACAGACGTGGCGGCTGCGGGCTTTCCTGCTGCCTTCAGCCTCGACACCACCCTTTCCCACTTGGCGCCGCGCCAGGCACAAAAATGGCCATATGGTTGGAGATGGGTCCCCCGCCCAAAGAGCCAGCAGGGAAAACTATGCCTTGTTCTAAAGCTCTTTGGGAACCGCTTGCTTGGCCCCACAGACCTGGGGGCTGCAGTCTTTGCTGCTGCCTTCAGCCTCAACACCACCCTTTCCCACTTGGCGCCGGGCCAGGCACAAAAATGGCCATACGGCTGGAGATGGGTCCCCTGCCAAAAGAGCCAGCAGGGAAAACTATGCCTTGTTCTAAGGTCTTTGGGAACCGCTTGCATAGCCCCACAGACCTGGGGGCTGCCAGCTTTCCTGCTGCCTTCAGATTCAAAGCCACCCTTTCCCTCTTGGGGCTTCGCCAGGCACAAAAATGGCCATACGGCTGGAGATGGGTCCCCCGCCCAAAGAGCGAGCAGGGAAAACTATGCCTTGTTCTAAAGCTCTTTGGGAACCGCTTGCGTAGCCCCACACACCTGGGGGCTGCGGGCTTTCCTGCTGCCTTCAGCCTCGACACCACCCTTTCCCACTTGGCGCCGCGCCAGGCTCAAAAATGGCCATACGGCTGGAGATGGGTCCCCCGCCCAAAGAGCCAGCAGGGAAAACTATGCCTTGTTCTAAAGCTCTTTGGGAACCGCTTGCGTAGCCCCACAGACCTGGGGGCTGCAGGCTTTGCTCCTGCCTTCAGCCTCAAAGCCACCCTTTCCCACCTGGCGCCGCGCCAGGCTCAAAAATGGCCATACGGCTGGAGATGGGTCCCCGCCCAGAGAGCCAGCAGGGAAAACTATGCCTTGTTCTAAAGCTCTTTGGGAACCGCTTGCATAGCCCCACAGACCTGGGGGCTGCAGGCTTTCCTGCTGTCTTCAGCCTCAAAGCCACCCTTTCCCACTTGGCGCCCTATCAGGCACAAAAATGGCCATACGGCTGGAGATGGGTCCCCCGCCCAAAGAGCCAGCAGGGAAAACTATGCCTTGTTCTAAAGCTCTTTGGGAACCGCTTGCGTAGCCCAACAGACCTGGGGGCTGCGGGCTTTCCTGCTGCCTTCAGCCTCGACACCACCCTTTCCCACTTGGCGCCCTATCAGGCACAAAAATGGCCATACGGCTGGAGATGTGTCCCCCGCCCAAAGAGCCAGCAGGGAAAACTATGCCTTGTTCTAAAGCTCTTTGGGAACCGCTTGCGTAGCCCCACAGACCTGGGGGCTGCGGGCTTTGCTGCTGCCTTCAGCCTCAAAGCCACCCTTTCCCACTTGGCGCCGCGCCAGGCACAAAAATGGCCTATGGCTGGAGCTGGGTCCCATGCCCAAAGAGCCAGCAGGGAAAACTATGCCTTGTTCTAAAGCTCTTTGGGAACCGCTTGCTTGGCCCCACAGACCTGGGGGCTGCGGGCTTTCCTGCTGCCTTCAGCCTCAAAACCACCCTTTCCCACTACGCACCGCGCCAGGCACAAAAATGGCCATATGGCTGGAGTTGGTCCCCAGCCCAAAGAGCCAGCAGGGAAAACTATGCCTTGTTCTAAAGCTCTCTGGGAACCGCTTGCTTGGGCCCACAGACGTGGGGGCTGCGGGCTTTCCTGCTGCCTTCAGCCTCAAAACCACCCTATGCCACTACGCACCGCGCCAGGCACAAAAATAGCCATACGTCTGGAGATGGGTCCCCCACCCAAAGAGCCAGCAGGGAAAACTATGCCTTGTTCTAAAGCTCTTTGGGAACCGCTTGCGTAGCCCCACAGACCTGGGGGCTGCGGGCTTTCCTGCTGCCTTCAGCCTCGACACCACCCTTTCCCACTTGGCGCCGCATGAGGCACAAAAATGGCCATACGGCTGGAGATGGGTCCCCCGCCCAAAGAGCCAGCAGGGAAAAATATGCCTTGTTCTAAAGCTCTTTGGGAACCGCTTGCATAGCCCCACAGACCTGGGAGCTGCAGGCTTTCCTGCTGTCTTCAGCCTCAAAGCCACCCTTTCCCACTTGGCGCCCTATCAGGCACAAAAATGGCCTATGGCTGGAGATGGGTCCCATGCCCAAAGAGCCAGCAGGGAAAACTATGCCTTGTTCTAAAGCTCTTTGGGAACCGCTTGCTTGGGCCCACAGACCTGGGGGCTGCGGGCTTTCCTGCTGCCTTCAGCCTCAAAACCACCCTATGCCACTACGCACCGCGCCAGGCACAAAAATAGCCATACGTCTGGAGATGGGTCCCCCGCCCAAAGAGCCAGCAGGGAAAACTATGCCTTGTTCTAAAGCTCTTTGGGAACCGCTTGCTTGGCCCCACAGACGTGGGGGCTGCGGGCTTTCCTGCTGCCTTCAGCCTCGACACCACCCTTTCCCACTTGGCGCCGCGCCAGGCACAAAAATGGCCATACGGCTGGAGATGGGTCCCCCGCCCAAAGAGCCAGCAGGGAAAACTCTGCCTTGTTCTAAAGCTCTTTGGGAACCGCTTCCATAGCCCCACAGACCTGGGGGCTGCAGGCTTTCCTGCTGCCTTCAGACTCGACACCACCCTTTCCCACTTGGCGCCGCGCCAGGCACAAAAATGGCCATACGACTGGACATGTGTCCGCCGCCCAAAGAGCCAGCAGGGAAAACTCTGCCTTGTTCTAAAGCTCTTTGGGAACCGCTTGCGTAGCCCCACAGACCTTAGGGCTGCAGGCTTTGCTGCTGCCTTCAGCCTCAAAACCACCCTTTCCCACTTGGCGCCGCGCCAGGCTCAAAAATGGCCTATGGCTGGAGATGGGTCCCATGCCCTAAGAGCCAGCTGGGAAAAATATGCCTTGTTCTAAAGCTCTTTGGGAACCGCTTGCGTAGCACCACAGACCTGGGGGCTGCAGGCTTTGCTCCTGCCTTCAGCCTCAAAGCCACCCTTTCCCACCTGGCGCCGCGCCAGGCTCACAAATGGCCATACGGCTGGAGATGGGTCCTCCGCCCAGAGAGCCAGCAGGGAAAACTATGCCTTGTTCTAAAGCTCTTTGGGAACCGCTTGCGTAGCCCCACAGACCTGGGGGCTGCGGGCTTTCCTGCTGCCTTCAGCCTCAAAACCACCCTTTCCCACTTGGCCCCCGGCCAGGCACAAAAATGGCCATACGGCTGGAGATGGGTCCCCCGCCCAAAGAGCCAGCAGGGAAAACTATGCCTTGTTCTAAAGCTCTTTGGGAACCGCTTGCTTGGCCCCACAGACCTGGGGGCTGCAGGCTTTGCTGCTGCCTTCAGCCTCAAAACCACCCTTTCCCACTTGGCGCTGCGCCAGGCACAAAAATGGCCATACGGCTGGAGATGGGTCCCCCGCCCAAAGAGCCAGCAGGGAAAATTATGCCTTGTTCTAAAGCTCTTTGGGAACCGCTTGCGTAGCCCCACAGACCTGGGGGCTGCGGGCTTTCCTGCTGCCTTTAGCCTCGACACAACCCTTTCCCACTTGGCGCCGCGCCAGGCTCAAAAATGGCCATACGGCTGGAGATGGGTCCCCCGCCCAGAGAGCCAGCAGGGAAAACTATGCCTTGTTCTAAAGCTCTTTGGGAACCGCTTGCGTAGCCCCACAGACCTGGGGGCTGCGGGCTTTCCTGCTGCCTTCAAGCCTCAAAGCCACCCTTTCCCACTGGGCGCCGCGCCAGGCACAAAAATGGCCTATGGCTGGAGATGGGTCCCCCGAACAAAGAGCCAGCAGGGAAAACTATGCCTTGTTCTAAAGCTCTTTGGGAACTGCTTGCGTAGCCCCACAGACCTGGGGGCTGCAGGCTTTCCTGCTGCCTTCAGCCTCAAAGCCACCCTTTCCCACTTGGCGCCCTATCAAGCACAAAAATGGCCTATGGCTGGAGATGGGTCCCAGGCGCAAAGAGCCAGCAGGGAAAACTATGCCTTGTTCTAAAGCTCTTTGGGAACCGCTTGCTTGGCCCCACAGACGTGGGGGCTGCGGGCTTTCCTGCTGCCTTCACCCTCAAAACCACCCTTTCCCACTTGGCGCCGCGCCAGGCACAAAAATGGCCATACGGCTGGAGATGGGTCCCCCGCCCAAAGAGCCAGCAGGGAAAACTATGCCTTGTTCTAAAGCTCTTTGGGAACCGCTTGCGTAGCCCCACAGACCTGGGGGCTGCGGGCTTTCCTGCTGCCTTCACCCTCAAAACCACCCTTTCCCACTTGGCACTGCTCCAGGCTCAAAAATGGCCATACGGCTGCAGATGGGTCCCCCGCCCAGAGAGCCAGCAGGGAAAACTATGCCTTGTTCTAAAGCTCTTTGGGAACCGCTTGCGTAGCCCCACAGACCTGGGGGCTGCGGGCTTTGCTGCTGCCTTCAGCCTCAACACCACCCTTTCCCACTTGGCGCCGCGCCAGGCACAAAAATGGCCATACGGCTGGAGATGGGTCCCCTGCCAAAAGAGCCAGCAGGGAAAACTATGCCTTGTTCTAAAGCTCTTTGGGAACCGCTTGCGTAGCCCCACAGACCTGGGGGCTGCGGGCTTTCCTGCTGCCTTCAGATTCAAAGCCACCCTTTCCCTCTTGGGGCTTCGCCAGGCACAAAAATGGCCATACGGCTGGAGATGGGTCCCCCGCCCAAAGAGCGAGCAGGGAAAACTATGCCTTGTTCTAAAGCTCTTTGGGAACCGCTTGCGTAGCACCACAGACCTGGGGGCTGCAGGCTTTGCTGCTGCCTTCAGCCTCAAAGCCACCCTTTCCCACCAGGCGCCGCGCCAGGCTCAAAAATGGCCATACGGCTGGAGATGGGTCCCCGCCCAGAGAGCCAGCAGGGAAAACTATGCCTTGTTCTAAAGCTCTTTGGGAACCGCTTGCGTAGCCCCACAGACCTGGGGGCTGCAGGCTTTCCTGCTGCCTTCAGCCTCGACACCACCCTTTCCCACTTGGCGCTGCGCCAGGCACAAAAATGGCCATACGGCTGGAGATGGGTCCCCCGCCCAAAGAGCCAGCAGGGAAAACTATGCCTTGTTCTAAAGCTCTTTGGGAACCGCTTGCGTAGCCCCACAGACCTGGGGGCTGCGGGCTTTGCTGCTGCCTTCAGCCTCAAAGCCACCCTTTCCCACTTGGCGCCCTATCAGGCACAAAAATGGCCTATGGCTGGAGATGGGTCCCATGCCCAAAGAGCCAGCAGGGAAAACTATGCCTTGTTCTAAAGCTCTTTGGGAACCGCTTGCTTGGCCCCACAGACGTGGGGGCTGCGGGCTTTCCTGCTGCCTTCAGCCTCAAAACCACCCTTTCCCACTACGCACCGCGCCAGGCACAAAAATGGCCATATGGCTGGAGATGGGTCCCCCGCCCAAAGAGCCAGCAGGGAAAACTATGCCTTGTTCTAAAGCTCTCTGGGAACCGCTTGCTTGGGCCCACAGACGTGGGGGCTGCGGGCTTTCCTGCTGCCTTCAGCCTCGACACCACCCTATGCCACTACGCACCGCGCCAGGCACAAAAATAGCCATACGTCTGGAGATGGGTCCCCCACCCAAAGAGCCAGCAGGGAAAACTATGCCTTGTTCTAAAGCTCTTTGGGAACCGCTTGCGTAGCCCCACAGACCTGGGGGCTGCGGGCTTTCCTGCTGCCTTCATCCTCAAAGCCACCCTTTCCCACTTGGCGCCGCGCCAGGCACAAAAATGGCCATACGGCTGGAGATGGGTCCCCCGCCCAAAGAGCCAGCAGGGAAAACTATGCCTTGTTCTAAAGCTCTTTGGGAACCTCTTGCATAGCCCCACAGACCTGGGAGCTGCAGGCTTTCCTGCTGTCTTCAGCCTCAAAGCCACCCTTTCCCACTTGGCGCCCTATCAGGCACAAAAATGGCCTATGGGTGGAGATGGGTCCCATGCCCAAAGAGCCAGCAGGGAAAACTATGCCTTGTTCTAAAGCTCTTTGGGAACTGCTTGCTTGGCCCCACAGACGTGGGGGCTGCGGGCTTTCCTGCTGTCTTCAGCCTCGACACCACCCTTTCCCACTTGGCGCCCTATCAGGCACAAAAATGGCCATACGGCTGGAGATGGGTCCCCCGCCCAAAGAGCCAGCAGGGAAAACTATGCCTTGTTCTAAAGCTCTTTGGGAACCGCTTGCGTAGCCCCACAGACCTGGGGGCTGCAGGCTTTCCTGCTGCCTTCAGACTCGACACCACCCTTTCCCACTTGGCGCCGCGCCAGGCACAAAAATGGCCATACGACTGGACATGTGTCCGCCGCCCAAAGAGCCAGCAGGGAAAACTCTGCCTTGTTCTAAAGCTCTTTGGGAACCGCTTGCGTAGCCCCACAGACCTTAGGGCTGCAGGCTTTGCTGCTGCCTTCAGCCTCAAAACCACCCTTTCCCACTTGGCGCCGCGCCAGGCTCAAAAATGGCCATACGGCTGGAGATGGGTCCCCCGCCCAAAGAGCCAGCAGGGAAAACTATGCCTTGTTCTAAAGCTCTTTGGGAACCGCTTGCGTAGCCCCACAGACCTGGGGGCTGCAGGCTTTGCTGCTGCCTTCAGCCTCAAAGCCACCCTTTCCCACTTGGCGTCGCGCTAGGCACAAAAATGGCCATACAGCTGGAGATGGGTCCCCCGCCCAAGGAGCCAGCAGGGAAAACTATGCCTTGTTCTAAAGCTCTTTGGGAACCGCTTGCGTAGCCCCACAGACCTGGGGGCTGTGGGCTTTCCTGCTGCCTTCAGCCTCAAAGCCACCCTTTCACACTTGGCGCCGCGCCAGGCACAAAAATGGCCATACGGCTGGAGATGGGTCCCATGCCCAAAGAGCCAGCAGGGAAAACTATGTCTTGTTCTAAAGCTCTTTGGGAACCGCTTGCGTAGCCCCACAGACCTGGGGGCTGCAGGCTTTCCTGCTGCCTTCAGCCTCAAAACCACCCTTTCCCACTTGGCGCCGCGCCAGGCACAAAAATGGCCATACGGCTGGAGATGGGTCCCCCGCGCAAAGAGCCTGCAGGGAAAGCTTTGTCTACAGTCAGTCAAGGTCGACGTACTCAACACTGATAAGAAAGATCACATGTGTTCTTGTGCTGAGGGATATCAAGTGGAAATCCTTCTCGCGGAGTGATCAAGCGATTTAAACTTTTCATCATAATCCAAAGTCTAACATGCAAAACAATTGTCTAAGTAAAGCACAATACAGTGAGTATTAGTAAAACAACAACAGAGTGAAGCATCTTGTTATAAAGTCCTGTAACTGTCGGTGACCATCCAAAAAGAGGATCTCCCCATCTATGTCCTTCGCCTCTCTTCACTCTTTCCAACGCTTTGTGTATTTCTTCAACCTGATGATGGACGGTAATCAAAGTTGTCTGTCTATTTTCTTGGGCCTCTTTCAAGAGTCGCTTCAATTCATTGTGTTTTAGCAGCTTCTTCACCAGGGAGAGATTCATTCCGATAGGGGCAGGCAACAATCTCGAATCAACGTATAATTAGGTTGTAGCAATTGAAAAGACGTAACAGGAGCTTAATAATTGAAGTCGCATCCCGTAACTTTGTGTTAGTAAAGTTCAAACACAAAGATTTGAGTGATTACTATGTCATCTCTGAATACAAGACTACAGGGAGACCTCATGCTAACGCACCCTTTCCCAATATAGTCAAGCACAGTCTCTGGGGTTTCATCGGGATGTGTCTCAAAGTGACAAGCATTCTGGTTGGTGTCAAGACAAAGGTCTTGTGCTTTGAGAGTATTACTCTCACAAATGAATCCTTGTTGGTCTCGTGAAACGCATGCGTCAACATCAGCAGTTTGCCATTTAGTCTCATTTTGTCGTGCCCAACCTCTGTGCTGTGTTGGATAGAGTAGAGCTCCTTGGTGATTCAACCCCAGTGCGATGATTGGGTATGTGGTGTATACGGAGGCATTGCGTATCGTTAAGACAAAAGCTGTGGCTTTGCTCTCAGTGGGATCGTAGGTGAAATTAACCAGATACCACCTGGACTGAAATTTTTTCTCAAATTCAATTGCGTTATCCCATATTACTTTTCGAATTTCGGTGGGCAAGGTGCCTTCTTTACCTTCCCTTATGATTGCGGCTGTCATAGATTGCATCCACAATTGGGCTTGGATACAACTAAGAGCCAAGGAAACATTGGTTTGAGTTGTACCAAGTGCATCTGTGATCAGCTGATGGTCTTTTTCACCCGTTTCTTCCCATTGAGGCAATATATTCTATAAAAGCCGTTGGTGGTTTCCCAATGCTAATAGAGAGGACTGTAGGGGATGTCTTAATTTGTCCAGATCAGTAGCGGTTGTGACTAGTTTGTTGGCAAGTATCTCAGCATCTATACTATTCAAGACTCCCAGGCCTGTTCCTAAGATACCAGTCGCATCCCTCTTCCGTCCGTGTGAAGTGGCAAGAGTTCGTTTGCGTAACCATGCTGACCATTCTGCATAAGATGTACTCAGGAATGGTAAGCAGGTGGGTTTGATCGCAGAGATTTTAATCTGCATTGACAATTCTGCTCGTTTGAGGGAATATGTGGGATTAAACAGTACCTGTTGTTGACCTGTGTGTGTTTAATAACGTAAGGGCCAATGTTGAAAATGTAAGGAGTTAGTCTAATGGAGGGCTTAGAAAAGAGAGAGGTGTTTTTTTTTTTTTTCTCTTAGAAGAGAGAGCCTTTGAGAGTTTGTGGGGTGTAGGTTCTGGATTCATTTCAGCAAGTTCAGGTGTATTTGAGTCAATCATAAATTCAAATAACAATTCTGTGCCCTTGTAGCCCCAAATACAGTACACTACTGTAGGTTTGATGAAAGTGAAATTGTGCCAGCAATCTGAATTTGGCTCCATAATTTTGTAACAATCAGTGTTGTATTTGTCCGCTTTGGTAGAGTCTACATAGATGGTTTTGATTACAGTTGGCCTGTGGTGATTAGACCCGTTGATAAATCGGCAACCAATGTGTGTTCTTGTGGAATAATTACTAAATTGGCCAAGAATACAAAAATACAGCATTGTTCACACATTAAGGAAAGTCATAAAATCAAGAGGCTTCTGAGGTAGAATACAGCCGCAGCTAGCACACGAAGAATGCAACAGCTGTGATTCCCTGTACAAGGTTGTTTGCGAAACTACACGAGGGATGGAACGGAACGCGCTTGTTCCGTGGCCTTCCCTTGTGACGAATAGCAGATATGGGGACGAGATGGTACTACGGAACTGATAAGCGGCCTACACGCCACCCGAGCCAACATTTCGTCAAATGTTGATGAAATGCTGTCCTTTTGTGCGAACTTTGCTCACCACAATGTACCAAAACACACCTCCATCCCGGAGGCTATCCGCCCCCGAGGTGTGAACACTCCTCCTTGAGTACATTAATCATAATAAAAGTACATATGACTAAAGTCACTCAAACTCCACTTTGAAGTTAAAAAAATAATATAAAAATAGCCCAAGAGAGGGGGAATGTCTGGGAAGACACCATCGCGAAGAATCCCACCGCTGTTTTCTGGGATCAGTCGACGGGCTGAGCCTTTCTTCCCCCTCATAAGGACGCCTTTGGGTAAGACTTTGATTACACCGAGTGCTTTCTCGGGGACTCTAGAAATTTCTCTAGAGAATCTCTACCCTACATTTATAGCCAGGCTGTATCGTTTATAATTTTGTCGCGCGTTTGTCTATTTAACAATGTCTTTATTTGCACGTGCTTTGCAGACAGTGTATTTATCACCGGCAATCCTAAAGAACCTGTATATCTGTTGTTTAAATAAACTGCACTGTTTCAGTAGCTAGTCGTTTCGCTTTCTCACTGAACGCGACCAAAACTTGAGAGAGGCCGTGCTGGTTCAGGAGCACGACTAGACTGAAGGTGCAGCCCACTATTAGTGTCTCCAAATCGTAATAGTTTAACACATATTAAACGCGATTGGGCTGATAGTGCTGAATTGGGCATCACTCAGAATTGAAACCCAGCCGCACCTGGCCTCCCACCTCGGTGAGGAGTGTTAGAACGCAAGGGGGTTTATCTTCTGCCAAAACCGCTTGGCCCCGTTTCACGCAACAGAATTTGGCGTAGTCGGCAGGATTGCCATGGATAAACTGCTGCAAAAATATGATTGTGCCCCTTCCCAGGCTGGGAAGGAGTGGGCCCAAAAATTTTGGAAGGATGAAGAGAAAGTGGTGGAACGTATTGAAGAGCGTCGGGTTTCACAGAAGCTCAGAGCGGGGAAAGGCAAGGGTGTGATTTGTGCTGTGTTAGGCGCCTGTTTATCTTGTGCACAACAAGAAGCTAGAGAAACCCCCGCTCCTAATCTGATTTCAGCTGTAGAATATGCAACCCTGAAATCGGAGAATGAGGTGCTGAAGTCATCATTAGCCTTGCAAAAGGAGACAGGAGAAAGATTAAGAACTCAAGTCGATAAGCTTGTGAGTGAGAATGAATGTTTAGGAAACCGGAATGCTCAACTTGGGAGTGAAAATCGCCAACTTAAAATGTTATTGAAAGGGTGACCGGGCTCTTAGATAAAATGCAGCCCTCGACCCAGGTCCAACAGATTCGTAAGTTAATGTGTTATCCAAATTCCGGAACCCAGACCGGAGATTTTTTTGTCTAATAGTGAGGATGACGAAGAAGATGAGGAGGAAAGGACTTTTACTTTGAAATCCCAAGTTTTTCCTTTACGTCCTCTGGTTAAAACTGAAACTGCAGTTGATGATGGTGATGAAATTCACACCACTGTGCGTACCGTTCCATGGACACCAACCGAGTTAACAAAAATAAGGGAGAAATATTCGAGGCGACCAGAAGAGTCAGCTGTTGAGTACGTGTGGCGAGTTTCTTCTGAAGGGGGGGGCAGAATTATGCTGAGTGAGGAAGAAGCAGGAGACTCTTGGGGACCAGGAGTGTTTTTAACCACTATGCCTGGGGATCATAATTATTCCCTAACCGCTCGAGCAGCCTATTGGGCAAGGGGTATGGATCCGCGAGAGAGGGGGGAGCCGTTAGAGATTAGAGCTACAGGCTACTCTGATCTGTTTGCGGCTGTACGGAAAGCAGCTTGTCTGCAAGCCATGTATGACAGAGAGGAATTTCGGAAATCCCCAATGTCAGCCCCTATCGACCCCGATCGATTAGCCCCTCTCATCCGTGGTCTTCCCGATTGCCTGAAACCGTTCCTTGTTCGCACTCAAGATCGTATACGGGATGCTCGGGGTGCTCATGGGCGGGGCCGTCGTCACTACATGCCCACCTGGAATGTACAGGAAATAGATCAATATGGGCGCCGAATGGGCTGGGCCAGCCAAACTAGTGAGAAATCCTCCGAACACCCGCGAAAGGTTCGCCAAGTCCAAACTCACACTCAAAACCCTAAATCAGAGGGAAGGTTTAAGCCTGATAAGGACCGGAATGAGTTGTGGCGTAAAGCCCTACAATTAGGGGTGCCCCGACAATTCTTGCACGGTGACCCTACGGGAGATCTCCGTACGCTAGTCCAATCTCTACCTAGAAAGAATAATGCGGCTGGGGAGAAAAGTCTAACCAGAGAATCCCCAAGCCGTGAGAAAACTGTGCCTTCTGCACCGGAACATAACTTGATTGATTTGACAGAGTCCCAGCCACAACACTCCTATCCCCGGGGAGGGCACTGAGCAACCCTGTCGGGCAGGTACTAGCAATCCAATGGCGCTCTCATAAAGACTCCGAACCTGTTATTGTCATTCCTGTTGGACCCCGGAAGATATTGGTAAATTTTATTATTGATACCGGAGCCCAAATGTCTGCAATCACTAACGAAACAGCACAACTTCTAGGTATAAATCCCACCCGACGCAGAGTCAACTTCACAGGAATTGATGGTGTGGTAAAAACATGCCCCACTGCAAAAATTAACCTCTGGTTGCCGGGAGAGCAGCGAATGACTAGGGCAGAAGTGTTAGTGGGTGCCTCACGTAGACCCGACTCAAAGTGTCAGGGACCCGCACAGGAAGTTAAATTCCTGGGGGTCTGGTGGATTAAGGGAGCTGCTTCTGTCCCTCAGGATACCCTGAAAAAATAGAACATGGACAGAATCCTTCCAGCACGAAGGAGTTACAGCAGGTCCTGGGAACTTTAAGTTATTGGCGTAAACACATCCCTGGCTTTTCCATCATTGCTCGCCCCCTTCATAGCTTGGCAAAAAAGGGTAAATCCTGGGTGTGGACTGAACAACACACTAATGCTCTGCAATTACTAATAAAGGAGCTAAGGTTATTCCAACAACTTGGCCCCATACATCCAACTGACCCTGTCCATGTAGAATGGGGGCTCAGTGAACATGGTTCCCGTTGTAATTTATGGCAGAAGGGACCAGCAGGACCGGAGAGACCATTAGAATTTTGCTCACACTCCTTCAATGATACTGAATGCAGCTATTCAGACCTGGAGAAGGGTTTACTGTCCCTGGTGCGAGCGTTGCAACGAGCAGAGCAGATAAGAAGAGAACAGAGTGTGATCTTTCCTGGGACCTTTTCGCCTCCCAGATGTGGTCCTTAAAGGGACACCACCACCAGCTGGCATTGCCCAGAGACCTACAGTTCGAAAGTGGTATGCTTATTTAGAAGGCATTAATGAAATGAAGCCAGTCTCTGAAGGCAGTGTTAAAGTATCCAAGGCTACTTCACAAGGATACCAAAGGATATAGATGGTGCCCTATTGTTCCAATCCCCACCAAACAGACCATCTCCGATCCAAGAAGCACCTCCTTTGAGGGACAGCAGTGATCTTAGAGGAGTGTGGTTTACTGGTGCGTCATCTCACCGTTAAAAAAATAAGTGCAAATATAAGGCCGTAGCACTGGAAGTAACAACGGGAGAAAGAGCAATTGAAATAGGGGAGGGTAGGGGAACTCAGAGCTGTCCTACTAGCTGCACAACATGGAGCCACCTCCTTTTACGCTGAGTCATATGCTGTTCTTAAAGGAGCCACTGAATGGCTAGGACACTGGGCAGCCAACGATTGGCAGGTGAATAGAGTCCCAGTTTGGGAGACAGATAATTGGAAGCAACTGTTGGAAATAGGAGGACAGAGACCATTGCACATTGCTTGGGTAAAAGGCCACGATCGTTCAAACTCGATCACTGCTCAGTTCAACCAACAGGTAGATGGCCTCACGCGGCTACAACAAATTGACATTGTAGATGATGGTCGGGAATGGGAACGCTTACTTGAATCGTTACATGTTAAACGTGGCCGCACAGGCCGTCCTGACCTGTATCGGGAAGGTGGGTGGCTTGTGTCAGTTAAGCTGTGCGAACAAATAGTAACTGCCTGTTCACAATGTCGCCTACGACTCAGCAAAGATCATCCGAGTAAGGCGCCTCCCTTACACATGCGGGACAAGAAAGCGTTGTGGCATTCATGGCAGCTTGATTATATTGGGCCCTTGAGATCATCAGGTGGGAAAAGATATGTCCTGGTAGGAGTGGAGATTATCTCCAGCCTCAGTATGGCCAGCAGTTTCAAACCAGCTACGAGGGACAACACAGTGAAAGGCCTAACAGGGTGGTTCAGCACACTTCCCCTTCCCGACGAAATCCAGAGTGATAACGTTTCACACTTTACGGCTTCGGTGGTACAAGATTGGGCCAAGGAAGAAGGGATTCGATGGGTATTTCATACTCCCTGTTATCCCCAGGCTAATGGCATTGTTGAACGCACCAATAGATTGGTTAAGCGTTTTGCAAAAAGTCATGAACCTGGTTGGCATTTGCGATTGGATGATGCCATCTATCAACTAAATAACAAATGGAGTGGAGACGGCTGTCCTAAAATGAAAGCTTTCTGTGTACCTGCCAATATTATCTCGCCAAAGGCTGCCAATGAACCGGGAAAATACCCCGGAAGATTTCACCCTGGACTACCTGTGCTAGTGAAAATGCCTCAAAATGGGACGGTGCCAATGGTGCTAGCTACTCCCAAAAATCCCTATGCATGGGAAGCCAAGGATTGTTCAGGGAAGATACACCGGATCAGCACCCGGTGGACCGCACCTTCTTTTTAACCCCGTCGGTCGAATAAGACCGAGCAGATTTTCTTTTCCTTTATGTCTTACAGGAACCTTGGATGAGCTGTACAGACGGATTGGCCTACGCTACCTTTGAATGTCTCCAGGGAATCCTGACATTGAACCTGGCAATAATACTACTTTTATGATGTATGGCTATTTGGAGGCCCAAATTCTAAAATGACGAATTGGCAGATGGAATTGATGCTATTCAGTTTCACCTTTTTATTCCCTGTTGTTTGTAGTCAAAGAGACCCAGAGTGGCCATGGTCTCAAGCCTTTCTCGTCTATAATACAAGACTACAGGGAGACCTCATGCTAACGCACCCTTTCCCAATATAGTCAAGCACAGTCTCTGGGGTTTCATCGGGATGTGTCTCAAAGTGACAAGCATTCTGGTTGGTGTCAAGACAAAGGTCTTGTGCTTTGAGAGTATTACTCTCACAAATGAATCCTTGTTGGTCTCGTGAAACGCATGCGTCAACATCAGCAGTTTGCCATTTAGTCTCATTTTGTCGTGCCCAACCTCTGTGCTGTGTTGGATAGAGTAGAGCTCCTTGGTGATTCAACCCCAGTGCGATGATTGGGTATATGGTGGATACTGAGGCATTGCGTATCGTTAAGACAAAAGCTGTGGCTTTGCTCTCAGTGGGATCGTAGGTGAAATTAACCAGATACCACCAGGATTGAAATTTTCTCTCAAATTCAATTGCGTTATCCCATATTACTTTTCGAATTTCGGTGGGCAAGGTGCCTTCTTCACCTTCCCTTATGATTTATGAGTTTTTGCAAAACGCTTAACCAATCCGTTGGTGCATTCAACAATGCCATTAGCCTGAGGATAATAGGGAGTATGAAATACCCATCGAATCCCTTCTTCTTTGGCCCAATCTTGTACCACTGTAGCGGTAAAGTGTGAACCGTTATCACTTTGGATTTCCTCGGGAAGGGGAAGTGTGCTGAACCACCCTTTTAGGCCTTTCACTGTGTTGTCCCCAGCAGCTGATTTGAAGCCAGTGGCCATACTGAGGCTGGAGATAATCTCCACTCCGACTAGGACATATCTTTTCCCACCTGATGATCTCAAGGGCCCAATATAATCAATCTGCCATGAATGCCACAACATTTTCTTGTCCCGCATGTGTAAGGGAGGCGCCTTACTCGGATGATCTTTGCTGAGTCGTAGGCGACATTGTGACCAGGCAGTTACTACTTGTTCGCACAGCTTAACCGACACAGGCCACCCCCGGGCTAGACCTTCCTGATACAGATCAGCACGGCCTGTGTGGCCAGGCTTAATATGTAACCATTCCCGACCATCATCTACAGTGTCAATTTGTTGTAGCCGCGTGAGGCTATCTACCTGTTGGTTGAACTGAGCAGTGATCGAGTTTGAACGATCGTGGCCTTTTACCCAAGCAATGTGCAATGGTCTCTGTCCTCCTATTTCCAACAGTTGCTTCCAACTGTCTGTCTCCCAGATTGGGACTCTATTCACCTGCCAATCATTGGCTGCCCAGTGTCCTAGCCATTCAGTGGCTCCTTTAAAAACAGCATATGAGTCAGTGTAAATGTAAGTAGCTCCATGTTGTGCAGCTAGTAGGACGGCTCTGAGTTCCCCTACTTGTGCCCTACCTTCTCCTGTTTCAATTGCTCTTTCCCCCGTTGCTACTTCCAGTGCTACGGCCTTGTATTTCCACTTGCTGTTCTCACGGTGAGATGACACACCAGTAAACCACACTCCTGTAAGATCACTGCCTGCTTTCAGAGGAGGTGCTTCTTGGATTGGAGATGGTCTGTTTGGTGGGGATTGGAACAATAGGGCACCATCTCTATCCTTCTGGAGCACGGATACTTTGATACTACCTTCAGAGATTGGCATGATATCATTAATGCCTTCTAAATAAGCATACCACTTTCGAACTGTGGGTTTCTGGGCAATGCCAGCTGGTGGTGGTGTCCCTTTAAGGACCACATCTGGGAGGCGAAAAGGGCCCCGAACAATCACGCTCTGTTCTCTCCTTATCTGCTCTGCTCGTTGCAATGCTCGCACCAGGGACAGTAAACCCTTCTCCAGGTCTGAATAGCTGCTCTCAGTATCATTAAAGGCGTGAGAGCTAAATTCTAATGGTCTCTCCGGTCCTGCTGGTCCCTTCTGGCATAAATTACAACGGGAACCATGTTCACTGAGCCCCCATTCTACATGGACAGGGTCAGTTGGATGTATGGGGCCAAGTTGTTGGAATAACCTTAGCTCTTTTATTAGCAATTCTAGTGCATTAGTATGTTGTTCAGTCGACTCCCAGGATTTACCTTTTTTGAGCAAACAATAAAGGGGGCGAGCAATGATGGAAAAGCCAGGGATGTGTTTACGCTAATAACTTAAAGTTCCCAGGACTTGCTGTAACTCCTTCGTGCTGGAAGGATTCTGTCCATGTTCTATTTTTTCAGGGTATCCTGAGGGACAGAAGCAGCTCCCTTAATCCACCAGACCCCCAGGAATTTAACTTCCTGTGCGGGTCCCTGACACTTTGAGTCGGGAATTTCCAATCCCAAATCTGATAATGTTTTTCGGATGTTTTCCATCATGTCTTGTACACTTTCTTGGTTCTCTCCCCTATTAAGATGTCATCAATAATATATTGGTATATTGTACATCCCTGTGAAACAGGAATCTCTGATAGCACTTTAGCCAAAGCATTATGGGCAATAGTGGGGGAATGTTTGTATCCTTGTGGAAAGCGGTTAAAGGTATATTGCACTCCTTTCCATGTGAATGCAAACTGCGCTTTGTCCTGCTCAAGGAGGAGAATCATAAAAAAATATGTCTTTAAAATCTAAGGCAACCCTCCAAGGATGGGCAGCTCCTTTTATCATTGTCACAATTTCCGCGATATTCGGAACAGCAGCGGTCAGAGGTGCAGTGTTGGCGTTTAATTTTCCGTAATCTACTGTGAAATGCCATTGCCTTTTTGGTTTCTTTACTGGCCACACCGGTGAAAAATAAGGCGAGTGAATCCTCTTAATGATGTCCCTTTTTTCTAAATTTGATACCAATCTGTCTGCTCCTGCAACAGCAGTTGCAGGCAGTGGATACTACAGGACACCAGAGATTTTAGAGGGAGGGAAAAGTATGGAAGTTTCCAATAGACTCAATTTCACTGTGTCTATTACTTTTTCAAATCCTGCAAAACTTCACACTGTGGAGACATCATTAAGAAAAGGCATTAAGAAACCCTCGGACGGCAGGCTTTCCTGCTGCCTTCAGCCTCAAAACCACCCTTTCCCACGACGCACCGCGCCAGGCACAAAAATGGCCATACGGCTGGAGATGGGTCCCCCGCCCAAAGAGCCAGCAGGGAAAACTATGCCTTGTTCTAAAGCTCTTTGGGAACCGCTTGCGTAGCCGCACAGACCTGGGGGCTGCGGGCTCTCCTGCTGCCTTCAGCCTCAAAGCCACCCTTTCCCGCTTGGCGCCGGGCCAGGCACAAAAATGGCCATACGGCTGGAGATGGGTCCCCCGCCCAAAGAGCCAGCAGGGAAAACTATGCCTTGTTCTAAAGCTCTTTGGGAACCGCTTGCGTAGCCCCACAGACCTGGGGGCTGCAGGCTTTCCTGCTGCCTTCAGCCTCGACACCACCCTTTCCCACTTGGCGCTTCGCCAGGCATAAAAATGGCCATATGGCTGGATATGGGTCCCCCGCCCAAAGAGCCAGCAGGGAAAACTATGCCTTGTTCTAAAGCTCTTTGGGAACCGCTTGCGTAGCCCCACAGACCTGGGGGCTGCGGGCTTTCCTGCTGCCTTCAGCCTCGACATCACCCTTTCCCACTTGGCGCCGCGCCAGGCACAAAAATGGCCATACGGCTGGAGATGGGTCTCCAGCCCAAGGAGCCAGCAGGGAAAACTATGCCTTGTTCTAAAGCTCTTTGGGAACCGCTTCCATAGCCCCACAGACCTGGGGGCTGCAGGCTTTCCTGCTGCCTTCAGCCTCAAAGCCACCCTTTCCCACTAGGCGCTGCATCAGGCACAAAAATGGCCTATGGCTGGAGATGGGTCCCATGCCCTAAGAGCCAGCTGGGAAAACTATGACTTGTTCTAAAGCTCTTTGGGAACCGCTTGCGTAGCCCCACAGACCTGGCGGCTGCAGGCTTTGCTCCTGCCTTCAGCCTCAAAGACACCCTTTCCCACCTGGCGCCGCGCCAGGCTCAAAAATGGCCATACGGCTGGAGATGGGTCCCCCGCCCAGAGAGACAGCAGGGAAAACTATGCCTTGTTCTAAAGCTCTTTGGGAACCGCTTGCGTAGCCGCACAGACCTGGGGGCTGCAGGCTTTCCTGCTGTCTTCAGCCTCAAAGCCACCCTTTCCCACTTGGCGTCGCGCCAGGCACAAAAATGGCCTATGGCTGGAGATGGGTCCCCCGCCCAAGGAGCCAGCAGGGAAAACTATGCCTTGTTCTAAAGCTCTTTGGGAACCGCTTGCTTGGCCCCACAGACCTTGGGGCTGCGGGCTTTCCTGCTGCCTTCAGCCTCCACAGGACCCTTTCCCACTTGGCGCCGCATCAGGCACAAAAATGGCCTATGGCTGGAGATGGGTCCCCCGCCCAAAGAGCCAGCAGGGAAAACTATGCCTTGTTCTAAAGCTCTTTGGGAACCGCTTGCTTGGCCCCACAGACCTGGGGGCTGCGGGCTTTCCTGCTGCCTTCAGCCTCGACAACACCCTTTCCCACTTGGTGTCGCGCCAGGCACAAAAATGGCCTATGGCTGGAGATGGGTCTCCCGCCCAAAGAGCCAGTAGGGAAAACTATGCCTTGTTCTAAAGCTCTTTGGGAACCGCTTGCGTAGCCCCACAGACCTGGGGGCTGAGGGCTTTCCTGCTGCCTTCAGCGTCAAAGCCACCCTTTCCCACTTGGCGTCGTGCCAGGCACAAAAATGGCCATACGGCTGGAGATGGGTCCCCCGCCCAAAGAGCCAGCAGGGAAAACTATGCCTTGTTCTAAAGCTCTTTGGGAACCGCTTGCGTAGCCCCACAGACCTGGGGGCTGCGGGCTTTCCTGCTGTCTTCAGCCTCAAAGCAACCCTTTCCCACTTGGCGCCCTATCAGGCACAAAAATGGCCATACGGCTGGAGATGGGTCCCATGCCTAAAGAGCCAGCAGGGAAAACTATGCCTTGTTCTAAAGCTCTTTGGGAACTGCTTGCGTAGCCCCACAGACCTGGGGGCTGCGGGCTTTGCTGCTGCCTTCAGCCTCAAAGCCACCCTTTCCCACTTGGCGCCGCGCCAGGCACAAAAATGGCCATACGGCTGGAGATGGGTCCCCCGCCCAAGGAGCCAGCAGGGAAAACTATGCCTTGTTCTAAAGCTCTTTGGGAACCGCTTGCTTGGCCCCACAGACCTGGGGGCTGCAGGCTTTGCTGCTACCTTCAGCCTCGACACCACCCTTTCCCACTTGGCGTCGTGCCAGGCACAAAAATGGCCTATGGCTGGAGATGGGTCTCCCGCCCAAAGAGCCAGCAGGGAAAACTATGCCTTGTTCTAAAGCTCTTTGGGAACCGCTTGCTTGGCCCCACAGACCTGGGGGCTGCAGGCTTTCCTGCTGCCTTCAGCCTCAAAGCCACCCTTTCGCACTTGGCGTCGTGCCAGGCACAAAAATGGCCATATGTCTGCAGATGGGTCCCCCGCCCAAAGAGCCAGCAGGGAAAACTATGCCTTGTTCTAAAGCTCTTTGGGAACCGCTTGCGTAGCCCCACAGACCTGGGGGCTGCGGGCTCTCCTGCTGCCTTCAGCCTCAAAGCCACCCTTTCCCGCTTGGCGCCGGGCCAGGCACAAAAATGGCCATACGGCTGGAGATGGGTCCCCCGCCCAAAGAGCCAGCAGGGAAAACTATGCCTTGTTCTAAAGCTCTTTGGGAACCGCTTGCGTAGCCCCACAGACCTGGGGGCTGCAGGCTTTCCTGCTGCCTTCAGCCTCGACACCACCCTTTCCCACTAGGCGCTGCATCAGGCACAAAAATGGCCTATGGCTGGAGATGGGTCCCATGCCCTAAGAGCCAGCTGGGAAAACTATGCCTTGTTCTAAAGCTCTTTGGGAACCGCTTGCGTAGCCCCACAGACCTGGGGGCTGCAGGCTTTGCTCCTGCCTTCAGCCTCAAAGACACCCTTTCCCACCTGGCGCCGCGCCAGGCTCAAAAATGGCCATACGGCTGGAGATGGGTCCCCCGCCCAAAGAGCCAGCAGGGAAAACTAGGCCTTGTTCTAAAGCTCTTTGGGAACCGCTTGCTTAGTCCCACAGACCTGGAGGCTGCGGGCTTTCCTGCTGCCTTCAGACTCGACACCACCCTTTCCCACTTGGCGCCGCGCCAGGCACAAAAATGGCCATACGGCTGGAGATGGGTCCCCCGCCCAAGGAGCCAGCAGGGAAAACTATGCCTTGTTCTAAAGCTCTTTGGGAACCGCTTGCGTAGCCCCACAGACCTGGGGGCTGCAGGCTTTCCTGCTGTCTTTAGCCTCAAAGCCACCCTTTCCCACTTGGCGTCGCGCCAGGCACAAAAATGGCCTATGGCTGGAGATGGGTCCCCCGCCCAAGGAGCCAGCAGGGAAAACTATGCCTTGTTCTAAAGCTCTTTGGGAACCGCTTGCGTAGCCCCACAGACCTGGGGGCTGCGGGCTTTCCTGCTGTCTTCAGCCTCAAAGCAACCCTTTCCCACTTGGCGCCCTATCAGGCACAAAAATGGCCTATGGCTGGAGATGGGTCCCATGCCTAAAGAGCCAGCAGGGAAAACTATGCCTTGTTCTAAAGCTCTTTCGGAACTGCTTGCGTAGCCCCACAGACCTGGGGGCTGCGGGCTTTGCTGCTGCCTTCAGCCTCAAAGCCACCCTTTCCCACTTGGCGCCGCGCCAGGCACAAAAATGGCCATACGGCTGGAGATGGGTCCCCCGCCCAAAGAGCCAGCAGGGAAAACTATGCCTTGTTCTAAAGCTCTTTGGGAACCGCTTGCTTGGCCCCACAGACCTGGGGGCTGCAGGCTTTGCTGCTACCTTCAGCCTCGACACCACCCTTTCCCACTTGGCGTCGTGCCAGGCACAAAAATGGCCTATGGCTGGAGATGGGTCTCCCGCCAAAAGAGCCAGCAGGGAAAACTATGCCTTGTTCTAAAGCTCTTTGGGAACCGCTTGCTTGGCCCCACAGACCTGGGGGCTGCAGGCTTTCCTGCTGCCTTCAGCCTCAAAGCCACCCTTTCGCACTTGGCGTCGTGCCAGGCACAAAAATGGCCATATGTCTGCAGATGGGTCCCCCGCCCAAAGAGCCAGCAGGGAAAACTATGCCTTGTTCTAAAGCTCTTTGGGAACCGCTTGCGTAGCCCCACAGACCTGGGGGCTGCAGGCTTTCCTGCTGCCTTCAGCCTCGACACCACCCTTTCCCACTTGGCACTGCTCCAGGCACAAAAATGGCCTATGGCTGGAGATGGGTCCCATGCCTAAAGAGCCAGCAGGGAAAACTATGCCTTGTTCTAAAGCTCTTTGGGAACCGCTTGCGTAGCCCCACAGACCTGGGGGCTGCGGGCTTTGCTGCTGCCTTCAGCCTCAAAGCCACCCTTTCCCACTTGGCGCCGCGCCAGGCACAAAAATGGCCATACGGCTGGAGATGGGTCCCCCGCCCAAAGAACCAGCAGGGAAAACTATGCCTTGTTCTAAAGCTCTTTGGGAACCGCTTGCTTGGCCCCACAGACGTGGGGGCTGCAGGCTTTCCTGCTGCCTTCAGCCTCAAAGCCACCCTTTCCCACTTGGCGTCGTGCCAGGCACAAAAATGGCCATATGTCTGCAGATGGGTCCCCCGCCCAAAGAGCCAGCAGGGAAAACTATGCCTTGTTCTAAAGCTCTTTGGGAACCGCTTGCGTAGCCCCACAGACCTGGGGGCTGCGGGCTTTCCTGCTGCCTTCAGCCTCGACACCACCCTTTCCCACTTGGCGCCGCGCCAGGCACAAAAATGGCCATACGGCTGGAGATGGGTCCCCCGCCCAGAGAGCCAGCAGGGAAAACTATGCCTTGTTCTAAAGCTCTTTGGGAACCGCTTGCGTAGCCCCACAGACCTGGGGGCTGCGGGCTTTCCTGCTGCCTTCAAGCCTCAAAGCCACCCTTTCCCACTGGGCGCCGGGCCAGGCACAAAAATGGCCATACGGCTGGAGATGGTTCCCCCGCCCAAAGAGCCAGCAGGGAAAACTATGCCTTGTTCTAAAGCTCTTTGGGAACTGATTGCGTAGCCCCACAGACCTGGGGGCTGCGGGCTTTCCTGCTGCCTTCAGCCTCAAAACCACCCTTTCCCACTTGGCGCCGCGCCAGGCACAAAAATGGCCTATGGCTGGAGATGGGTCCCCCGCCCAAAGAGCCAGCAGGGAAAACTATGCCTTGTTCTAAAGCTCTTTGGGAACCGCTTGCTTGGCCCCACAGACCTGGGGGCTGCGGGCTTTGCTGATGCCTTCAGCGTCAAAGACACCCTTTCCCATTTGGCGCCGCGCCAGGCACAAAAATGGCCATACGGATGGAGATGGGTCCCCCGCCCAAAGAGCCAGCAGGGAAAACTATGCCTTGTTCTAAAGCTCTTTGGGAACCGCTTGCGTAGCCCCACAGACCTGGGGGCTGCGGGCTTTCCTGCTGCCTTCAGCCTCGACACCACGCTTTCCCACTTGACGCCGGGCCAGGGACAAAAATGGCCTATGGCTGGAGATGGGCCCCCTGCCAAAAGAGCCAGCAGGGAAAACTATGCCTTGTTCTAAAGCTCTTTGGGAACCGCTTGCGTAGCCCCACAGACCTGGGGGCTGCGGGCTTTCCTGCTGCCTTCAGCCTCAAAGCCACCCTTTCCCACTTGGCGCCGCGCCAGGCACAAAAATGGCCTATGGCTGGAGATGGGTCCCATGCCCAAAGAGCCAGCAGGGAAAACTATGCCTTGTTCTAAAGCTCTTTGGGAACCGCTTGCTTGGCCCCACAGACCTGGGGGCTGCAGGCTTTTCTGCTGCCTTCAGCCTCAAAGCCACCCTTTCCCACTTGGCGCTGCGCCATGCACAAAAATGGCCGTACGGCTGGAGATGGGTCCCCCGCCCAAAGAGCCAGCAGGGAAAACTATGCCTTGTTCTAAAGCTCTTTGGGAACCGCTTGCGTAGCCGCACAGACCTGGGGGCTGCGGGCTTTGCTGCTGCCTTCTGCCTCAAAGCCACCCTTTCCCACTTGGCGCCGGGCCAGGCGCAAAAATGGCCATACGGCTGGAGATGGGTCCCCCGCCCAAAGAGCCAGCAGGGAAAACTATGCCTTGTTCTAAAGCTCTTTGTGATCCGCTTGTGTAGCCGCACAGACCTGGGGGCTGCAGGCTTTCCTGCTGCCTTCAGCCTCAAAACCATCCTATGCCACTACGCACCGCGCCAGGCACAAAAATAGCCATACGGCTGGAGATGGGTCCCCCGCCCAAAGAGCCAGCAGGGAAAACTATGCCTTATTCTAAAGCTCTTTGGGAACCGCTTGCGTAGCCCCACAGACCTGGGGGCTGCGGGCTTTCCTGCTGCCTTCAGCCTCGACACCACCCTTTCCCACTTGGCGCCCTATCAAGCACAAAAATGGCCTATGGCTGGAGATGGGTCCCATGCCCAAAGAGCCAGCAGGGAAAACTATGCCTTGTTCTAAAGCTCTTTGGGAACCGCTTGCGTAGCCCCACACACGTGGGGGCTGCGGGCTTTCCTGCTGCCTTCAGCCTCAAAACCACCCTTTCCCACTTGACCCCCGGCCAGGCACAAAAATGGCCATACGGCTGGAGATGGGTCCCCCGCCCAAAGAGCCAGCAGGGAAAATTATGCCTTGTTTTAAAGCTCTTTGGGAATCGCTTGCGTAGCCCTACAGACCTGGGGGCTGCGGGCTTTCCTGCTGCATTCAAGCCTCAAAGCCACCCTTTCCCACTGGGCGCCGGGCCAGGCACAAAAATGGCCTGTGGCTGGAGATGGGTCCCCCGCCCAAAGAGCCAGCAGGGAAAACTATGCCTTGTTCTAAAGCTCTTTGGGAACCGCTTGCTTGGCCCCACAGACCTGGGGGCTGCAGGCTTTGCTGCTGCCTTCAGCCTCAAAGCCACCCTTTCCCACTTGGCGCCCTATCAAGCACAAAAATGGCCTATGGCTGGAGATGGGTCCCATGCCCAAAGAGCCAGCAGGGAAAACTATGCCTTGTTCTAAAGCTCTTTGGGAACCGCTTGCTTGGCCCCACAGACCTGGGGGCTGCGGGCTTTCCTGCTGCCTTCAGCCTCGACACCACCCTTTCCCACTGGGCGCCGCGCCAGGCACAAAAATGGCCATACGGCTGGAGATGGGTCCCCCGCCCAAAGAGCCAGCAGGGAAAACTATGCCTTGTTCTAAAGCTCTTTGGGAACCGCTTGCGTAGCCCCACAGACCTGGGGGCTGCGGGCTTTCCTGCTGCCTTCACCCTCAAAACCACCCTTTCCCACTTGGCGCCGGGCCAGGCTCAAAAATGGCCATACGGCTGGTGATGGGTCCCCCGCCCAGAGAGCCAGCAGGGAAAACTATGCCTTGTTCTAAAGCTCTTTGGGAACCGCTTGCGTAGCCCCACAGACCTGGGGGCTGCGGGCTTTCCTGCTGCCTTCAGCCTCAAAGCCACCCTTTCCCTCTTGGCGCCGGGCCAGGCACAAAAATGGCCATACGGCTGGAGATGGGTCCCCCGCCCAAAGAGCCAGCAGGGAAAACTATGCCTTGTTCTAAAGCTCTTTGGGAACCGCTTGCGTAGCCCCACAGACCTGGGGCTGCAGGGTTTGTGCTGCCTTCAGCGTCAAAGCCACCCTTTCCCACTTGGCGCTGCGCCATGCACAAAAATGGCCGTACGGCTGGAGATGGGTCCCCCGCCCAAAGAGCCAGCAGGGAAAACTATGCCTTGTTCTAAAGCTCTTTGGGAACCGCTTGCGTAGCCCCACAGACCTGGGGGCTGCGGGCTTTGCTGCTGCCTTCAGCCTCAAAGCCACCCTTTCCCACTTGGCGCCGGGCCAGGCGCAAAAATGGCCATACGGCTGGAGATGGGTCCCCCGCCCAAAGAGCCAGTAGGGAAAACTATGCCTTGTTCTAAAGCTCTTTGTGATCCGCTTGTGTATCCGCACAGACCTGGGGGCTGCAGGCTTTCCTGCTGCCTTCAGCCTCAAAACCATCCTATGCCACTACGCACCGCGCCAGGCACAAAAATAGCCATACGGCTGGAGATGGGTCCCCCGCCCAAAGAGCCAGCAGGGAAAATTATGCCTTGTTCTAAAGCTCTTTGGGAACCGCTTGCGTAGACCCACACACCTGGGGGCTGCAGGCTTTCCTGCTGCCTTCAGCCTCGACAGCACCCTTTCCCACTTGGCTTCGCGCCAGGCACAAAAATGGCCTATGGCTGGAGATGGGTCCCATGCCCTAAGAGCCAGCAGGGAAAACTAAGCCTTGTTCTAAAGCTCTTTGGGAACCGCTTGCGTAGCACCACAAACCTGGGGGCTGCAGGCTTTGCTCCTGCCTTCAGCCTCAAAGCCACCCTTTCCGACCTGGTGCCGCGCCAGGCTCAAAAATGGCCATACGGCTGGAGATGGGTCCCCCGCCCAGAGAGCCAGCAGGGAAAACTATGCCTTGTTCTAAAGCTCTTTGGGAACCGCTTGCGTAGCCCCACAGACGTGGGGGCTGCGGGCTTTCCTGCTGCCTTCAGCCTCGACACCACCCTTTCCCACTTGGCGCCCTATCAAGAACAAAAATGGCCTATGGCTGGAGATGGGTCCCATGCCCAAAGAGCCAGCAGGGAAAACTATGCCTTGTTCTAAAGCTCTTTGGGAACCGCTTGCGTAGCCCCACACACGTGGGGGCTGCGGGCTTTCCTGCTGCCTTCAGCCTCAAAACCACCCTTTCCCACTTGGCCCCCGGCCAGGCACAAAAATGGCCATACGGCTGGAGATGGGTCCCCCGCCCAAAGAGCCAGCAGGGAAAATTATGCCTTGTTTTAAAGCTCTTTGGGAACCGCTTGCGTAGCCCTACAGACCTGGGGGCTGCGGGCTTTCCTGCTGCATTCAAGCCTCAAAGCCACCCTTTCCCACTGGGCGCCGGGCCAGGCACAAAAATGGCCTGTGGCTGGAGATGGGTCCCGCGCCCAAAGAGCCAGCAGGGAAAACTATGCCTTGTTCTAAAGCTCTTTGGGAACCGCTTGCTTGGCCCCACAGACCTGGGGGCTGCAGGCTTTGCTGCTGCCTTCAGCCTCAAAGCCACCCTTTCCCACTTGGCGCCCTATCAAGCACAAAAATGGCCTATGGCTGGAGATGGGTCCCATGCCCAAAGACCCAGCAGGGAAAACTATGCCTTGTTCTAAAGCTCTTTGGGAACCGCTTGCTTGGCCCCACAGACCTGGGGGCTGCGGGCTTTCCTGCTGCCTTCACCCTCAAAACCACCCTTTCCCACTTGGCACTGCTCCAGGCTCAAAAATGGCCATACGGCTGGAGATGGGTCCCCCGCCCAGAGAGCCAGCAGGGAAAACTATGCCTTGTTCTAAAGCTCTTTGGGAACCGCTTGCGTAGCCCCACAGACCTGGGGGCTGCAGTCTTTGCTGCTGCCTTCAGCGTCAAAACCACCCTTTCCCACTACGCACCGCGCCAGGCACAAAAATGGCCATACGGCTGGAGATGGGTCCCCCGCCCAAAGAGCCAGCAGGGAAAACTATGCCTTGTTCTAAAGCTCTTTGGGAACCGCTTGCTTGGCCCCACAGACGTGGGGGCTGCGGGCTTTCCTGCTGCCTTCAGCCTCAAAACCACCCTATGCCACTACGCACCGCGTCAGGCACAAAAATGGCCTATGGCTGGAGATGGGTCCCATGCCCAAAGAGCCAGCAGGGAAAACTATGCCTTGTTCTAAAGCTCTTTGGGAACCGCTTGCGTAGCCCCACACACGTGGGGGCTGCGGGCTTTCCTGCTGCCTTCAGCCTCAAAACCACCCTTTCCCACTTGGCACTGCTCCAGGCTCAAAAATGGCCATACGGCTGGAGATGGGTCCCCCGCCCAGAGAGCCAGCAGGGAAAACTATGCCTTGTTCTAAAGCTCTTTGGGAACCGCTTGCGTAGCCCCACAGACCTGGGGGCTGCGGGCTTTCCTGCTGCCTTCAGCCTCAAAGCCACCCTTTCGCACTTGGGGCTTCGCCAGGCACAAAAATGGCCATATGGCTGGAGATGGGTCCCATGCCCAAAGAGCCAGCAGGGAAAACTATGCCTTGTTCTAAAGCTCTTTGGGAACCGCTTGCGTAGCCCCACAGACCTGGGGGCTGCGGGCTTTCCTGCTGCCTTCAGCCTCGACGCCACCCTTTCCCACCTGGCGCCGCGCCAGGCACAAAAATGGCCATACGGCTGGAGATGGGTCCCCCGCCCAAAGAGCCAGCAGGGAAAACTATGCCTTGTTCTAAAGCTCTTTGGGAACCGCTTGCGTAGCCCCACAGACCTGGGGGCTGCAGTCTTTGCTGCTGCCTTCAGCGTCAAAACCACCCTTTCCCACTACGCACCGCGCCAAGCACAAAAATGGCCATACGGCTGGAGATGGGTCCCCCGCCCAAAGAGCCAGCAGGGAAAAATATGCCTTGTTCTAAAGCTCTTTGGGAACCGCTTGCTTGGCCCCACAGACGTGGGGGCTGCGGGCTTTCCTGCTGCCTTCAGCCTCAAAACCACCCTATGCCACTACGCACCGCGTCAGGCACAAAAATAGCCATACGGCTGGAGATGGGTCCCCCACCCAAAGAGCCAGCAGGGAAAATTATGCCTTGTTCTAAAGCTCTTTGGGAACCGCTTGCGTAGCCGCACAGACCTGGGGGCTGCGGGCTTTCCTGCTGCCTTCAGCCTCGACACCACCCTTTCCCACTTGGCGCCCTGTCAAGCACAAAAATGGCCATACGGCTGGAGATGGGTCCCATGCCCAAAGAGCCAGCAGGGAAAACTATGCCTTGTTCTAAAGCTCTTTGGGAACCGCTTGCGTAGCCCCACACACGTGGGGGCTGCGGCCTTTCCTGCTGCCTTCAGCCTCAAAACCACCCTTTCGCACTTGGGGCTTCGCCAGGCACAAAAATGGCCATATGGCTGGAGATGGGTCCCCCGCCCAAAGAGCGAGCAGGGAAAACTATGCCTTGTTCTAAAGCTCTTTGGGAACCGCTTGCGTAGCCCCACAGACCTGGGGGCTGCGGGCTTTCCTGCTGCCTTCAGCCTCAAAGCCACCCTTTCCCACTTGGCGCCGGGTCAGGGACAAAAATGGCCATACGGCTGGAGATGGGTCCCATGCCCAAAGAGCCAGCAGGGAAAACTATGCCTTGTTCTAAAGCTCTTTGGGAACCGCTTGCTTGGCCCCACAGACCTGGGGGCTGCAGGCTTTGCTGCTGCCTTCAGCCTCGACACCACCCTTACCCACTTGGCGCCGCGCCAGGCACAAAAATGGCCATACGGCTGGAGATGGGTCCCCCGCCCAAAGAGCCAGCAGGGAAAACTATGCCTTGTTCTAAAGCTCTTTGGGAACCGCTTGCTTGGCCCCACAGACGTGGGGGCTGCGGGCTTTCCTGCTGCCTTCAGACTCAAAACCACCCTATGCCACTACGCACCGCGTCAGGCACAAAAATAGCCATACGGATGGAGATGGGTCCCCCACCCAAAGAGCCAGCAGGGAAAACTATGCCTTGTTCTAAAGCTCTTTGGGAACCGCTTGCGTAGCCCCACAGACCTGGGGGCTGCAGGCTTTCCTGCTGTCTTCAGCCTCAAAGCCACCCTTTCCCACTTGGCGCCCTATCAGGCACAAAAATGGCCTATGGGTGGAGATGGGTCCCATGCCCAAAGAGCCAGCAGGGAAAACTATGCCTTGTTCTAAAGCTCTTTGGGAACCGCTTGCGTAGCCCCACAGACGTGGGGGCTGCGGGCTTTCCTGCTGCCTTCAGCCTCGATACCACCATTTCCCACTTGGCGCTGCGCCATGCACAAAAATGGCCATATGGCTGGAGATGGGTCCCCCGCCCAAAGAGCCAGCAGGGAAAACTATGCCTTGTTCTAAAGCTCTTTGGGAACCGCTTGCATAGCCCCACAGACCTGGGGGCTGCGGGCTTTCCTGCTGCCTTTAGCCTCGACACCACCCTTTCCCTCTTGGCGCCGCGCCAGGCACAAAAATGGCCGTACGGCTGGAGATGGGTCCCCCGCCCAAAGAGCCAGCAGGGAAAACTATGCCTTGTTCTAAAGCTCTTTGGGAACCGCTTGCGTAGCCCCACAGACCTGGGGGCTGCAGGCTTTCCTGCTGCCTTCAGCCTCAAAACCACCCTTTCCCACTACGCAACGCGCCAGGCATAAAAATAGCCATACGACTGGAGATTGGTCCCCCGCCCAAAGAGCCAGCAGGGAAAACTATGCCTTGTTCTAAAGCTCTTTGGGAACCGCTTGCGTAGCCCCACAGACCTTGGGGCTGTGGGCTTTCCTGCTGCCTTCAGCCTCGACAGCACCCTTTCCCACTTGGCTTCGCGCCAGGCACAAAAATGGCCTATGTCTGGAGATGGGTCCCATGCCCTAAGAGCCAGCTGGGAAAACTATGCCTTGTTCTAAAGCTCTTTGGGAACCGCTTGCGTAGCCCCACAGACCTGGGGGCTGCGGGCTTTCCTGCTGTCTTCAGCCTCAAAGCAACCCTTTCCCACTTGGCGCCCTATCAAGCACAAAAATGGCCTATGGCTGGAGATGGGTCCCATGCCCAAAGAGCCAGCAGGGAAAACTATGCCTTGTTCTAAAGCTCTTTGGGAACCGCTTGCGTAGCCCCACACACCTGGGGGCTGCGGGCTTTCCTGCTGCCTTCAGCCTTGACACCACCCTTTCCCACTTGGCGCCCTATCAAGCACAAAAATGGCCTATGGCTGGAGATGGGTCCCATGCCCAAAGAGCCAGCAGGGAAAACTATGCCTTGTTCTAAAGCTCTTTGGGAACCGCTTGCTTGGCCCCACAGACCTGGGGGCTGCGGGCTTTCCTGCTGCCTTCAGCCTCGACACCACCCTTTCAAACTTGGCGCCGCGCCAGGCACAAAAATGGCCATACGGCTGGAGATGGGTCCCCAACCCAAAGAGCCAGCAGGGAAAACTATGCCTTGTTCTAAAGCTCTTTGGGAACCGCTTGCGTAGCCCCACCGACCTGGGGGCTGCGGGCTTTCCTGCTGCCTTCACCCTCAAAACCACCCTTTCCCACTTGGCACTGCTCCAGGCTCAAAAATGGCCATACGGCTGGAGATGGGTCCCCCGCCCAAAGAGCCAGCAGGGAAAACTATGCCTTGTTCTAAAGCTCTTTGGGAACCGCTTGCGTAGCCCCACAGACCTGGGGGCTGCGGGCTTTCCTGCTGCCTTCAGCCTCAAAGCCACCCTTTCCCACTTGGCGCTGCGCCATGCACAAAAATGGCCATACGGCTGGAGATGGGTCCCCCGCCCAAAGAGCCAGCAGGGAAAACTATGCCTTGTTCTAAAGCTCTTTGGGAACTGCTTGCGTAGCTCCACAGACCTGGGGGCTGCGGGCTTTCCTGCTGCCTTTAGCCTCGACACCACCCTTTCCCTCTTGGCGCCGCGCCAGGCACAAAAATGGCCGTACGGCTGGAGATGGGTCCCCCGCCCAAAAAGCCAGCAGGGAAAATTATGCCTTGTTCTAAAGCTCTTTGGGAACCGCTTGCGTAGCCCCACAGACCTGGGGGCTGCGGGCTTTCCTGCTGCCTTCAGCCTCGACACCACCCTTTCCCACTTGGCGCCCTATCAAGCACAAAAATGGCCTATGGCTGGAGATGGGTCCCATGCCCAAAGAGCCAGCAGGGAAAACTATGCCTTGTTCTAAAGCTCTTTGGGAACCGCTTGCGTAGCCCCACACACGTGGGGGCTGCGGGCTTTCCTGCTGCCTTCAGCCTCAAAACCACCCTTTCCCACTTGGCCCCCGGCCAGGCACAAAAATGGCCATACGGCTGGAGATGGGTCCCCCGCCCAAAGAACAAGCAGGGAAAACTATGCCTTGTTCTAAAGCTCTTTGGGAACCGCTTGCGTAGCCCCACAGACCTGGGGGCTGCAGGCTTTGCTGCTGCCTTCAGCCTCAAAACCACCCTTTCCCACTTGGCGCTGCGCCAGGCACAAAAATGGCCATATGGCTGGAGATGGGTCCCCCGCCCAAAGAGCCAGCAGGGAAAATTATGCCTTGTTCTAAAGCTCTTTGGGAACTGCTTGCGTAGCCCCACAGACCTGGGGGCTGCGGGCTTTCCTGCTGCCTTCAGCCTCGACACCACCCTTTCCCACTTGGCACTGCTCCAGGCTCAAAAATGGCCATACGGCTGGAGATGGGTCCCCCGCCCAGAGAGCCAGCAGGGAAAACTATGCCTTGTTCTAAAGCTCTTTGGGAACCGCTTGCGTAGCCCCACAGACCTGGGGGCTGCGGGCTTTCCTGCTGCCTTCAGTCTCAAAGCCACCCTTTCCCACTTGGCGCCGGGCCAGGCACAAAAATGGCCATACGGCTGCAGATGGGTCCCCTGCCAAAAGAGCCAGCAGGGAAAACTATGCCTTGTTCTAAAGCTCTTTGGGAACCGCTTGCGTAGCCCCACAGACCTGGGGGCTGCGGGCTTTCCTGCTGCCTTCAGCCTCAAAGCCACCCTTTCTCACTTGGGGCTTCGCCAGGCACAAAAATGGCCATATGGCTGGAGATGGGTCCCCCGCCCAAAGAGCGAGCAGGGAAAACTATGCCTTGTTCTAAAGCTCTTTGGGAACCGCTTGCGTAGCCCCACAGACCTGGGGGCTGCGGGCTTTCCTGCTGCCTTCAGCCTCAAAGCCACCCTTTCCACTTGGCGCCGGGCCAGGGACAAAAATGGCCATACGGCTGGAGATGGGTCCCATGCCCAAAGAGCCAGCAGGGAAAACTATGCCTTGTTCTAAAGCTCTTTGGGAACCGCTTGCTTGGCCCCACAGACCTGGGGGCTGCAGGCTTTGCTGCTGCCTTCAGCCTCGACGCCACCCTTACCCACTTGGCGCCGCGCCAGGCACAAAAATGGCCATACGGCTGGAGATGGGTCCCCCGCCCAAAGAGACAGCAGGGAAAACTATGCCTTGTTCTAAAGCTCTTTGGGAACCGCTTGCGTAGCCCCACAGACCTGGGGGCTGCGGGCTTTCCTGCTGCCTTCAGCGTCAAAACCACCCTTTCCCAATACGCACCACGCCAGGCACAAAAATGGCCATACGGCTGGAGATGGGTCCCCCGCCCAAAGAGCCAGCAGGGAAAACTATGCCTTGTTCTAAAGCTCTTTGGGAACCGCTTGCTTGGCCCCACAGACGTGGGGGCTGCGGGCTTTCCTGCTGCCTTCAGCCTCAAAACCACCCTATGCCTCTACGCACCGCGTCAGGCACAAAAATAGCCATACGGCTGGAGATGGGTCCCCCACCCAAAGAGCCAGCAGGGAAAACTATGCCTTGTTCTAAAGCTCTTTGGGAACCGCTTGCGTAGCCCCACAGACCTGGGGGCTGCAGGCTTTCCTGCTGTCTTCAGCCTCAAAGCCACCCTTTCCCACTTGGCGCCCTATCAGGCACAAAAATGGCCTATGGGTGGAGATGGGTCCCATGCCCAAAGAGCCAGCAGGGAAAACTATGCCTTGTTCTAAAGCTCTTTGGGAACCGCTTGCGTAGCCCCACAGACCTGGGGGCTGCGGGCTTTCCTGCTGCCTTCAGCCTCGATACCACCATTTCCCACTTGGCGCTGCGCCATGCACAAAAATGGCCATACGGCTGGAGATGGGTCCCCCGCCCAAAGAGCCAGCAGGGAAAACTATGCCTTGTTCTAAAGCTCTTTGGGAACCGCTTGCGTAGCCCCACAGACCTGGGGGCTGCGGGCTTTCCTGCTGCCTTTAGCCTCGACACCACCCTTTCCCTCTTGGCGCCGGGCCAGGCACAAAAATGGCCATATGGCTGGAGATGGGTCCCCCGCCCAAAGAGCCAGCAGGGAAAACTATGCCTTGTTCTAAAGCTCTTTGGGAACCGCTTGCGTAGCCCCACAGACGTGGGGGCTGCGGGCTTTCCTGCTGCCTTCAGCGTCAAAACCACCCTTTCCCACTACGCACCGCGCCAGGCACAAAAATGGCCATACGGCTGGAGATGGGTCCCCCGCCCAAAGAGCCAGCAGGGAAAACTATGCCTTGTTCTAAAGCTCTTTGGGAACCGCTTGCTTGGCCCCACAGACGTGGGGGCTGCGGGCTTTGCTGCTGCCTTCAGCCTCAAAACCACCCTATGCCACTACGCACCGCGTCAGGCACAAAAATAGCCATACGGCTGGAGATGGGTCCCCCACCCAAAGAGCCAGCAGGGAAAACTATGCCTTGTTCTAAAGCTCTTTGGGAACCGCTTGCGTAGCCCCACAGACCTGGGGGCTGCAGGCTTTCCTGCTGTCTTTAGCCTCAAAGCCACCCTTTCTCACTTGGCGCCCTATCAGGCACAAAAATGGCCTATGGGTGGAGATGGGTCCCATGCCCAAAGAGCCAGCAGGGAAAACTATGCCTTGTTCTAAAGCTCTTTGGGAACCGCTTGCGTAGCCCCACAGACCTGGGGGCTGCGGGCTTTCCTGCTGCCTTCAGTCTCAAAGCCACCCTTTCCCACTTGGCGCCGGGCCAGGCACAAAAATGGCCATACGGCTGGAGATGGGTCCCCTGCCAAAAGAGCCAGCAGGGAAAACTATGCCTTGTTCTAAAGCTCTTTGGGAACCGCTTGCGTAGCCCCACAGACCTGGGGGCTGCGGGCTTTCCTGCTGCCTTCAGCCTCAAAGCCACCCTTTCTCACTTGGGGCTTCGCCAGGCACAAAAATGGCCATATGGCTGGAGATGGGTCCCCCGCCCAAAGAGCGAGCAGGGAAAACTATGCCTTGTTCTAAAGCTCTTTGGGAACCGCTTGCGTAGCCCCACAGACCTGGGGGCTGCGGGCTTTCCTGCTGCCTTCAGCCTCAAAGCCACCCTTTCCACTTGGCGCCGGGCCAGGGACAAAAATGGCCATACGGCTGGAGATGGGTCCCATGCCCAAAGAGCCAGCAGGGAAAACTATGCCTTGTTCTAAAGCTCTTTGGGAACCGCTTGCTTGGCCCCACAGACCTGGGGGCTGCAGGCTTTGCTGCTGCCTTCAGCCTCGACACCACCCTTACCCACTTGGCGCCGCGCCAGGCACAAAAATGGCCATACGGCTGGAGATGGGTCCCCCGCCCAAAGAGACAGCAGGGAAAACTATGCCTTGTTCTAAAGCTCTTTGGGAACCGCCTGCGTAGCCCCACAGACCTGGGGGCTGCGGGCTTTCCTGCTGCCTTCAGCCTCAAAGCCACCCTTTCCCACTACGCACCGCGCCAGGCACAAAAATGGCCATACGGCTGGAGATGGGTCCCCCGCCCAAAGAGCCAGCAGGGAAAACTATGCCTTGTTCTAAAGCTCTTTGGGAACCGCTTACTTGGCCCCACAGACGTGGGGGCTGCGGGCTTTCCTGCTGCCTTCAGCCTCAAAACCACCCTATGCCTCTACGCACCGCGTCAGGCACAAAAATAGCCATACGGCTGGAGATGGGTCCCCCGCCCAAAGAGCCAGCAGGGAAAACTATGCCTTGTTCTAAAGCTCTTTGGGAACAGCTTGCGTAGCCCCACAGACCTGGGGGCTGCAGGCTTTCCTGCTGTCTTCAGCCTCAAAGCCACCCTTTCCCACTTGGCGCCCAATCAGGCACAAAAATGGCCTATGGGTGGAGATGGGTCCCATGCCCAAAGAGCCAGCAGGGAAAACTATGCCTTGTTCTAAAGCTCTTTGGGAACCGCTTGCGTAGCCCCACAGACGTGGGGGCTGCGGGCTTTCCTGCTGCCTTCAGCCTCGATACCACCATTTCCCACTTGGCGCTGCGCCATGCACAAAAATGGCCATAAGGCTGGAGATGGGTCCCCCGCCCAAAGAGCCAGCAGGGAAAACTATGCCTTGTTCTAAAGCTCTTTGGGAACCGCTTGCTTGGCCCCACAGACGTGGGGGCTGCGGGCTTTGCTGCTGCCTTCAGCCTCAAAACCACCCTATGCCACTACGCACCGCGTCAGGCACAAAAATAGCCATACGGCTGGAGATGGGTCCCCCACCCAAAGAGCCAGCAGGGAAAACTATGCCTTGTTCTAAAGCTCTTTGGGAACCGCTTGCGTAGCCCCACAGACCTGGGGGCTGCAGGCTTTCCTGCTGTCTTTAGCCTCAAAGCCACCCTTTCTCACTTGGCGCCCTATCAGGCACAAAAATGGCCTATGGGTGGAGATGGGTCCCATGCCCAAAGAGCCAGCAGGGAAAACTATGCCTTGTTCTAAAGCTCTTTGGGAACCGCTTGCGTAGCCCCACAGACCTGGGGGCTGCGGGCTTTCCTGCTGCCTTCAGCCTCAAAGCCACCCTTTCCCACTTGGCGCTGCGCCATGCACAAAAATGGCCATACGGCTGGAGATGGGTCCCCCGCCCAAAGAGCCAGCAGGGAAAACTATGCCTTGTTCTAAAGCTCTTTGGGAACCGCTTGCGTAGCCCCACAGACCTTGGGGCTGCGGGCTTTCCTGCTGCCTTCAGCCTCGACAGCACCCTTTCCCACTTGGCTTCGCGCCAGGCACAAAAATGGCCTATGGCTGGAGATGGGTCCCATGCCCAAAGAGCCAGCTGGGAAAACTATGCCTTGTTCTAAAGCTCTTTGGGAACCGCTTGCGTAGCACCACAGACCTGGGGGCTGCAGGCTTTGCTCCTGCCTTCAGCCTCAAAGCCACCCTTTCCCACCTGGCGCCGCACCAGGCTCAAAAATGGCCATACGGCTGGAGATGGGTCCCCCGCCCAAAGAGCCAGCAGGGAAAACTATGCCTTGTTCTAAAGCTCTTTGGGAACCGCTTGCGTAGCCCCACAGACCTGGGGGCTGCGGGCTTTCCTGCTGTCTTCAGCCTCAAAGCAACCCTTTCCCACTTGGCGCCCTATCAAGCACAAAAATGGCCTATGGCTGGAGATGGGTCCCATGCCCAAAGAGCCAGCAGGGAAAACTATGCCTTGTTCTAAAGCTCTTTGGGAACCGCTTGCGTAGCCCCACAGACCTGGGGGCTGCGGGCTTTCCTGCTGCCTTCAGCCTCAAAACCACCCTTTCCCACTTGGCCCCCGGCCAGGCACAAAAATGGCCATACGGCTGGAGATGGGTCCCCCGCCCAAAGAGCCAGCAGGGAAAACTATGCCTTGTTCTAAAGCTCTTTGGGAACCGCTTGCGTAGCCCCACAGACCTGGGGGCTGCGGGCTTTGCTGCTGCCTTCAGCCTCAAAACCACCCTTTCCCACTTGGCGCTGCGCCAGGCACAAAAATGGCCATACGGCTGGAGATGGGTCCCCCGCCCAAAGAGCCAGCAGGGAAAATTATGCCTTGTTCTAAAGCTCTTTGGGAACCGCTTGCGTAGCCCCACAGACCTGGGGGCTGCGGGCTTTCCTGCTGCCTTTAGCCTCGACACAACCCTTTCCCACTTGGCGCCGCGCCAGGCTCAAAAATGGCCATACGGCTGGAGATGGGTCCCATGCCCAAAGAGCCAGCAGGGAAAACTATGCCTTGTTCTAAAGCTCTTTGGGAACCGCTTGCGTAGCCCCACAGACCTGGGGGCTGCGGGCTTTCCTGCTGCCTTCAAGCCTCAAAGCCACCCTTTCCCACTGGGCGCCGGGCCAGGCACAAAAATGGCCTATGGCTGGAGATGGGTCCCCCGAACAAAGAGCCAGCAGGGAAAACTATGCCTTGTTCTAAAGCTCTTTGGGAACTGCTTGCGTAGCTCCACAGACCTGGGGGCTGCGGGCTTTCCTGCTGCCTTTAGCCTCGACACCACCCTTTCCCTCTTGGCGCCGCGCCAGGCACAAAAATGGCCGTACGGCTGGAGATGGGTCCCCCGTCCGAAGAGCCAGCAGGGAAAATTATGCCTTGTTCTAAAGCTCTTTGGGAACCGCTTGCGTAGCCGCACAGACCTGGGGGCTGCGGGCTTTCCTGCTGCCTTCAGCCTCGACACCACCCTTTCCCACTTGGCGCCCTATCAAGCACAAAAATGGCCTATGGCTGGAGATGGGTCCCATGCCCAAAGAGCCAGCAGGGAAAACTATGCCTTGTTCTAAAGCTCTTTGGGAACCGCTTGCGTAGCCCCACACACGTGGGGGCTGCGGGCTTTCCTGCTGCCTTCAGCCTCAAAACCACCCTTTCCCACTTGGCCCCCGGCCAGGCACAAAAATGGCCATACGGCTGGAGATGGGTCCCCCGCCCAAAGAGCCAGCAGGGAAAATTATGCCTTGTTCTAAAGCTCTTTGGGAACCGCTTGCGTAGCCGCACAGACCTGGGGGCTGCGGGCTTTCCTGCTGCCTTTAGCCTCGACACCACCCTTTCCCTCTTGGCGCCGCGCCAGGCACAAAAATGGCCGTACGGCTGGAGATGGGTCCCCCGCCCAAAGAGCCAGCAGGGAAAACTATGCCTTGTTCTAAAGCTCTTTGGGAACCGCTTGCGTAGCCGCACAGACCTGGGGGCTGCGGGCTTTCCTGCTGCCTTCAGCCTCAAAGCCACCCTTTCCCACTTTGCGCCGAGCCAGGCACAAAAATGGCCATACGGCTGGAGATGGGTCCCCCGCCCAAAGAGCCAGCAGGGAAAACTATGCCTTGTTCTAAAGCTCTTTGGGAACCGCTTGCGTAGCCCCACAGACCTGGGGGCTGCAGGCTTTCCTGCTGCCTTCAGCCTCAAAACCACCCTTTCCCACTACGCAACACGCCAGGCATAAAAATAGCCATACGACTGGAGATGGGTCCCCCGCCCAAAGAGCCAGCAGGGAAAACTATGCCTTGTTCTAAAGCTCTTTGGGAACCGCTTGCGTAGCCCCACAGACCTTGGGGCTGCGGGCTTTCCTGCTGCCTTCAGCCTCGACAGCACCCTTTCCCACTTGGCTTCGCGCCAGGCACAAAAATGGCCTATGGCTGGAGATGGGTCCCATGCCCTAAGAGCCAGCTGGGAAAACTATGCCTTGTTCTAAAGCTCTTTGGGAACCGCTTGCGTAGCACCACAGACCTGGGGGCTGCAGGCTTTGCTCCTGCCTTCAGCCTGAAAGCCACCCTTTCCCACCTGGCGCCGCACCAGGCTCAAAAATGGCCATACGGCTGGAGATGGGTCCCCCGCCTAGAGAGCCAGCAGCGAAAACTATGCCTTGTTCTAAAGCTCTTTGGGAACCGCTTGCGTAGCCCCACAGACCTGGGGGCTGCGGGCTTTCCTGCTGTCTTCAGCCTCAAAGCAACCCTTTCCCACTTGGCGCCCTATCAAGCACAAAAATGGCCTATGGCTGGAGATGGGTCCCATGCCCAAAGAGCCAGCAGGGAAAACTATGCCTTGTTCTAAAGCTCTTTGGGAACCGCTTGCGTAGCCCCACACACCTGGGGGCTGCGGGCTTTCCTGCTGCCTTCAGCCTCAAAACCACCCTTTCCCACTTGGCCCCCGGCCAGGCACAAAAATGGCCATACGGCTGGAGATGGGTCCCCCGCCCAAAGAGCCAGCAGGGAAAACTATGCCTTGTTCTAAAGCTCTTTGGGAACCGCTTGCGTAGCCCCACAGACCTGGGGGCTGCGGGCTTTGCTGCTGCCTTCAGCCTCAAAACCACCCTTTCCCACTTGGCGCTGCGCCAGGCACAAAAATGGCCATACGGCTGGAGATGGGTCCCCCGCCCAAAGAGCCAGCAGGGAAAATTATGCCTTGTTCTAAAGCTCTTTGGGAACCGCTTGCGTAGCCCCACAGACCTGGGGGCTGCAGGCTTTCCTGCTGCCTTTAGCCTCGACACAACCCTTTCCCACATGGCGCCGCGCCAGGCTCAAAAATGGCCATACGGCTGGAGATGGGTCCCATGCCCAAAGAGCCAGCAGGGAAAACTATGCCTTGTTCTAAAGCTCTTTGGGAACCGCTTGCGTAGCCCCACAGACCTGGGGGCTGCGGGCTTTCCTGCTGCCTTCAAGCCTCAAAGCCACCCTTTCCCACTGGGCGCCGGGCCAGGCACAAAAATGGCCTATGGCTGGAGATGGGTCCCCCGAACAAAGAGCCATCAGGGAAAACTATGCCTTGTTCTAAAGCTCTTTGGGAACTGCTTGCGTAGCTCCACAGACCTGGGGGCTGCGGGCTTTCCTGCTGCCTTTAGCCTCGACACCACCCTTTCCCTCTTGGCGCCGCGCCAGGCACAAAAATGGCCGTACGGCTGGAGATGGGTCCCCCGTCCGAAGAGCCAGCAGGGAAAATTATGCCTTGTTCTAAAGCTCTTTGGGAACCGCTTGCGTAGCCGCACAGACCTGGGGGCTGCGGGCTTTCCTGCTGCCTTCAGCCTCGACACCACCCTTTCCCACTTGGCGCCCTATCAAGCACAAAAATGGCCTATGGCTGGAGATGGGTCCCATGCCCAAAGAGCCAGCAGGGAAAACTATGCCTTGTTCTAAAGCTCTTTGGGAACCGCTTGCGTAGCCCCACACACGTGGGGGCTGCGGGCTTTCCTGCTGCCTTCAGCCTCAAAACCACCCTTTCCCACTTGGCCCCCGGCCAGGCACAAAAATGGCCATACGGCTGGAGATGGGTCCCCCGCCCAAAGAGCCAGCAGGGAAAATTATGCCTTGTTCTAAAGCTCTTTGGGAACCGCTTGCGTAGCCGCACAGACCTGGGGGCTGCGGGCTTTCCTGCTGCCTTTAGCCTCGACACCACCCTTTCCCTCTTGGCGCCGCGCCAGGCACAAAAATGGCCGTACGGCTGGAGATGGGTCCCCCGCCCAAAGAGCCAGCAGGGAAAACTATGCCTTGTTCTAAAGCTCTTTGGGAACCGCTTGCGTAGCCGCACAGACCTGGGGGCTGCGGGCTTTCCTGCTGCCTTCAGCCTCAAAGCCACCCTTTCCCACTTTGCGCCGGGCCAGGCACAAAAATGGCCATACGGCTGGAGATGGGTCCCCCGCCCAAAGAGCCAGCAGGGAAAACTATGCCTTGTTCTAAAGCTCTTTGGGAACCGCTTGCGTAGCCCCACAGACCTGGGGGCTGCAGGCTTTCCTGCTGCCTTCAGCCTCAAAACCACCCTTTCCCACTTGGCAACACGCCAGGCATAAAAATAGCCATACGACTGGAGATGGGTCCCCCGCCCAAAGAGCCAGCAGGGAAAACTATGCCTTGTTCTAAAGCTCTTTGGGAACCGCTTGCGTAGCCCCACAGACCTTGGGGCTGCGGGCTTTCCTGCTGCCTTCAGCCTCGACAGCACCCTTTCCCACTTGGCTTCGCGCCAGGCACAAAAATGGCCTATGGCTGGAGATGGGTCCCCCGCCCAGAGAGCCAGCAGCGAAAACTATGCCTTGTTCTAAAGCTCTTTGGGAACCGCTTGCGTAGCCCCACAGACCTGGGGGCTGCGGGCTTTCCTGCTGTCTTCAGCCTCAAAGCAACCCTTTCCCACTTGGCGCCCTATCAAGCACAAAAATGGCCTATGGCTGGAGATGGGTCCCATGCCCAAAGAGCCAGCAGGGAAAACTATGCCTTGTTCTAAAGCTCTTTGGGAACCGCTTGCGTAGCCCCACACACCTGGGGGCTGCGGGCTTTCCTGCTGCCTTCAGCCTCAAAACCACCCTTTCCCACTTGGCCCCCGGCCAGGCACAAAAATGGCCATACGGCTGGAGATGGGTCCCCCGCCCAAAGAGCCAGCAGGGAAAACTATGCCTTGTTCTAAAGCTCTTTGGGAACCGCTTGCGTAGCCCCACACACCTGGGGGCTGCGGGCTTTCCTGCTGCCTTCAGCCTCAAAACCACCCTTTCCCACTTGGCGCTGCGCCAGGCACAAAAATGGCCATACGGCTGGAGATGGGTCCCCCACCCAAAGAGCCAGCAGGGAAAATTATGCCTTGTTCTAAAGCTCTTTGGGAACCGCTTGCGTAGCCCCACAGACCTGGGGGCTGCGGGCTTTCCTGCTGCCTTTAGCCTCGACACAACCCTTTCCCACTTGGCGCCGCGCCAGGCTCAAAAATGGCCATACGGCTGGAGATGGGTCCCATGCCCAAAGAGCCAGCAGGGAAAACTATGCCTTGTTCTAAAGCTCTTTGGGAACCGCTTGCGTAGCCCCACAGACCTGGGGGCTGCGGGCTTTCCTGCTGCCTTCAAGCCTCAAAGCCACCCTTTCCCACTGGGCGCCGGGCCAGGCACAAAAATGGCCTATGGCTGGAGATGGGTCCCCCGAACAAAGAGCCAGCAGGGAAAACTATGCCTTGTTCTAAAGCTCTTTGGGAACTGCTTGCGTAGCTCCACAGACCTGGGGGCTGCGGGCTTTCCTGCTGCCTTTAGCCTCGACACCACCCTTTCCCTCTTGGCGCCGCGCCAGGCACAAAAATGGCCGTACGGCTGGAGATGGGTCCCCCGTCCGAAGAGCCAGCAGGGAAAATTATGCCTTGTTCTAAAGCTCTTTGGGAACCGCTTGCGTAGCCGCACAGACCTGGGGGCTGCGGGCTTTCCTGCTGCCTTCAGCCTCGACACCACCCTTTCCCACTTGGCGCCCTATCAAGCACAAAAATGGCCTATGGCTGGAGATGGGTCCCATGCCCAAAGAGCCAGCAGGGAAAACTATGCCTTGTTCTAAAGCTCTTTGGGAACCGCTTGCGTAGCCCCACACACGTGGGGGCTGCGGGTTTTCCTGCTGCCTTCAGCCTCAAAACCACCCTTTCCCACTTGGCCCCCGGCCAGGCACAAAAATGGCCATACGGCTGGAGATGGGTCCCCCGCCCAAAGAGCCAGCAGGGAAAACTATGCCTTGTTCTAAAGCTCTTTGGGAACCGCTTGCGTAGCCCCACAGACCTGGGGGCTGCGGGCTTTGCTGCTGCCTTCAGCCTCAAAACCACCCTTTCCCACTTGGCGCTGCGCCAGGCACAAAAATGGCCATACGGCTGGAGATGGGTCCCCCGCCCAAAGAGCCAGCAGGGAAAATTATGCCTTGTTCTAAAGCTCTTTGGGAACCGCTTGCGTAGCCCCACAGACCTGGGGGCTGCGGGCTTTCCTGCTGCCTTTAGCCTCGACACAACCCTTTCCCACTTGGCGCCGCGCCAGGCTCAAAAATGGCCATACGGCTGGAGATGGGTCCCATGCCCAAAGAGCCAGCAGGGAAAACTATGCCTTGTTCTAAAGCTCTTTGGGAACCGCTTGCGTAGCCCCACAGACCTGGGGGCTGCGGGCTTTCCTGCTGCCTTCAAGCCTCAAAGCCACCCTTTCCCACTGGGCGCCGGGCCAGGCACAAAAATGGCCTATGGCTGGAGATGGGTCCCCCGAACAAAGAGCCAGCAGGGAAAACTATGCCTTGTTCTAAAGCTCTTTGGGAACTGCTTGCGTAGCTCCACAGACCTGGGGGCTGCGGGCTTTCCTGCTGCCTTTAGCCTCGACACCACCCTTTCCCTCTTGGCGCCGCGCCAGGCACAAAAATGGCCGTACGGCTGGAGATGGGTCCCCCGTCCGAAGAGCCAGCAGGGAAAATTATGCCTTGTTCTAAAGCTCTTTGGGAACCGCTTGCGTAGCCGCACAGACCTGGGGGCTGCGGGCTTTCCTGCTGCCTTCAGCCTCGACACCACCCTTTCCCACTTGGCGCCCTATCAAGCACAAAAATGGCCTATGGCTGGAGATGGGTCCCATGCCCAAAGAGCCAGCAGGGAAAACTATGCCTTGTTCTAAAGCTCTTTGGGAACCGCTTGCGTAGCCCCACACACGTGGGGGCTGCGGGCTTTCCTGCTGCCTTCAGCCTCAAAACCACCCTTTCCCACTTGGCCCCCGGCCAGGCACAAAAATGGCCATACGGCTGGAGATGGGTCCCCCGCCCAAAGAGCCAGCAGGGAAAATTATGCCTTGTTCTAAAGCTCTTTGGGAACCGCTTGCGTAGCCGCACAGACCTGGGGGCTGCGGGCTTTCCTGCTGCCTTTAGCCTCGACACCACCCTTTCCCTCTTGGCGCCGCGCCAGGCACAAAAATGGCCGTACGGCTGGAGATGGGTCCCCCGCCCAAAGAGCCAGCAGGGAAAACTATGCCTTGTTCTAAAGCTCTTTGGGAACCGCTTGCGTAGCCGCACAGACCTGGGGGCTGCGGGCTTTCCTGCTGCCTTCAGCCTCAAAGCCACCCTTTCCCACTTTGCGCCGGGCCAGGCACAAAAATGGCCATACGGCTGGAGATGGGTCCCCCGCCCAAAGAGCCAGCAGGGAAAACTATGCCTTGTTCTAAAGCTCTTTGGGAACCGCTTGCGTAGCCCCACAGACCTGGGGGCTGCAGGCTTTCCTGCTGCCTTCAGCCTCAAAACCACCCTTTCCCACTACGCAACACGCCAGGCATAAAAATAGCCATACGACCGGAGATGGGTCCCCCGCCCAAAGAGCCAGCAGGGAAAACTATGCCTTGTTCTAAAGCTCTTTGGGAACCGCTTGCGTAGCCCCACAGACCTTGGGGCTGCGGGCTTTCCTGCTGCCTTCAGCCTCGACAGCACCCTTTCCCACTTGGCTTCGCGCCAGGCACAAAAATGGCCTATGGCTGGAGATGGGTCCCATGCCCTAAGAGCCAGCTGGGAAAACTATGCCTTGTTCTAAAGCTCTTTGGGAACCCCTTGCGTAGCACCACAGACCTGGGGGCTGCAGGCTTTGCTCCTGCCTTCAGCCTCAAAGCCACCCTTTCCAACCTGGCGCCGCACCAGGCTCAAAAATGGCCATACGGCTGGAGATGGGTCCCCCGCCCAGAGAGCCAGCAGCGAAAACTATGCCTTGTTCTAAAGCTCTTTGGGAACCGCTTGCGTAGCCCCACAGACCTGGGGGCTGCGGGCTTTCCTGCTGTCTTCAGCCTCAAAGCAACCCTTTCCCACTTGGCGCCCTATCAAGCACAAAAATGGCCTATGGCTGGAGATGGGTCCCATGCCCAAAGAGCCAGCAGGGAAAACTATGCCTTGTTCTAAAGCTCTTTGGGAACCGCTTGCGTAGCCCCACACACCTGGGGGCTGCGGGCTTTCCTGCTGCCTTCAGCCTCAAAACCACCCTTTCCCACTTGGCCCCCGGCCAGGCACAAAAATGGCCATACGGCTGGAGATGGGTCCCCCGCCCAAAGAGCCAGCAGGGAAAACTATGCCTTGTTCTAAAGCTCTTTGGGAACCGCTTGCGTAGCCCCACACACCTGGGGGCTGCGGGCTTTCCTGCTGCCTTCAGCCTCAAAACCACCCTTTCCCACTTGGCGCTGCGCCAGGCACAAAAATGGCCATACGGCTGGAGATGGGTCCCCCACCCAAAGAGCCAGCAGGGAAAATTATGCCTTGTTCTAAAGCTCTTTGGGAACCGCTTGCGTAGCCCCACAGACCTGGGGGCTGCGGGCTTTCCTGCTGCCTTTAGCCTCGACACAACCCTTTCCCACTTGGCGCCGCGCCAGGCTCAAAAATGGCCATACGGCTGGAGATGGGTCCCATGCCCAAAGAGCCAGCAGGGAAAACTATGCCTTGTTCTAAAGCTCTTTGGGAACCGCTTGCGTAGCCCCACAGACCTGGGGGCTGCGGGCTTTCCTGCTGCCTTCAAGCCTCAAAGCCACCCTTTCCCACTGGGCGCCGGGCCAGGCACAAAAATGGCCTATGGCTGGAGATGGGTCCCCCGAACAAAGAGCCAGCAGGGAAAACTATGCCTTGTTCTAAAGCTCTTTGGGAACTGCTTGCGTAGCTCCACAGACCTGGGGGCTGCGGGCTTTCCTGCTGCCTTTAGCCTCGACACCACCCTTTCCCTCTTGGCGCCGCGCCAGGCACAAAAATGGCCGTACGGCTGGAGATGGGTCCCCCGTCCGAAGAGCCAGCAGGGAAAATTATGCCTTGTTCTAAAGCTCTTTGGGAACCGCTTGCGTAGCCGCACAGACCTGGGGGCTGCGGGCTTTCCTGCTGCCTTCAGCCTCGACACCACCCTTTCCCACTTGGCGCCCTATCAAGCACAAAAATGGCCTATGGCTGGAGATGGGTCCCATGCCCAAAGAGCCAGCAGGGAAAACTATGCCTTGTTCTAAAGCTCTTTGGGAACCGCTTGCGTAGCCCCACACACGTGGGGGCTGCGGGCTTTCCTGCTGCCTTCAGCCTCAAAACCACCCTTTCCCACTTGGCCCCCGGCCAGGCACAAAAATGGCCATACGGCTGGAGATGGGTCCCCCGCCCAAAGAGCCAGCAGGGAAAACTATGCCTTGTTCTAAAGCTCTTTGGGAACCGCTTGCGTAGCCCCACAGACCTGGGGGCTGCGGGCTTTGCTGCTGCCTTCAGCCTCAAAACCACCCTTTCCCACTTGGCGCTGCGCCAGGCACAAAAATGGCCATACGGCTGGAGATGGGTCCCCCGCCCAAAGAGCCAGCAGGGAAAATTATGCCTTGTTCTAAAGCTCTTTGGGAACCGCTTGCGTAGCCCCACAGACCTGGGGGCTGCGGGCTTTCCTGCTGCCTTTAGCCTCGACACAACCCTTTCCCACTTGGCGCCGCGCCAGGCTCAAAAATGGCCATACGGCTGGAGATGGGTCCCATGCCCAAAGAGCCAGCAGGGAAAACTATGCCTTGTTCTAAAGCTCTTTGGGAACCGCTTGCGTAGCCCCACAGACCTGGGGGCTGCGGGCTTTCCTGCTGCCTTCAAGCCTCAAAGCCACCCTTTCCCACTGGGCGCCGGGCCAGGCACAAAAATGGCCTATGGCTGGAGATGGGTCCCCCGAACAAAGAGCCAGCAGGGAAAACTATGCCTTGTTCTAAAGCTCTTTGGGAACTGCTTGCACAGCCCCACAGACCTGGGGGCTGCAGGCTTTCCTGCTGCCTTCAGCCTCAAAGCCACCCTTTCCCACTTGGCGCCCTATCAAGCACAAAAATGGCCTATGGCTGGAGATGGGTCCCAGACCCAAAGAGCCAGCAGGGAAAACTATGCCTTGTTCTAAAGCTCTTTGGGAACCGCTTGCGTAGCCCCACACACCTGGGGGCTGCGGGCTTTCCTGCTGCCTTCAGCCTCGACAGCACCCTTTCCCACTTGGCGCCGCGCCAGGCACAAAAATGGCCATACGGCTGGAGATGGGTCCCCCGCCCAAAGAGCCAGCAGGGAAAACTATGCCTTGTTCTAAAGCTCTTTGCGAACCGCTTGCGTAGCCCCACAGACCTGGGGGCTGCGTGCTTTCCTGCTGCCTTCAGCCTCGACACCACCCTTTCCCACTTGGCACTGCTCCAGGCTCAAAAATGGCCATACGGCTGCAGATGGGTCCCCCGCCCAGAGAGCCAGCAGGGAAAACTATGCCTTGTTCTAAAGCTCTTTGGGAACCGCTTGCGTAGCCCCACAGACCTGGGGGGGGCGGGCTTTGCTGCTGCCTTCAGCCTCAAAGCCACCCTTTCCCACTTGGCGCCGGGCCAGGCACAAAAATGGCCATACGGCTGGATATGGGTCCCCCGCCCAAAGAGCCAGCAGGGAAAACTATGCCTTGTTCTAAAGCTCTTTGGGAACCGCTTGCTTGGCCCCACAAACTTGGGGACTGCAGTCTTTGCTGCTGCCTTCAGCCTCAACACCACCCTTTCCCACTACGCACCGCGCCAGGCACAAAAATGGCCATACGGCTGGAGATGGGTCCCCTGCCAAAAGAGCCAGCAGGGAAAACTATGCCTTGTTCTAAAGCTCTTTGGGAACCGCTTGCGTAGCCCCACAGACCTGGGGGCTGCGGGCTTTCCTGCTGCCTTCAGATTCAAAGCCAACCTTTCCCTCTTGGGGCTTCGCCAGGCACAAAAATGGCCATACGGCTGGAGATGGGTCCCCCGCCCAAAGAGCGAGCAGGGAAAACTATGCCTTGTTCTAAAGCTCTTTGGGAACCGCTTGCGTAGCCCCACAGACCTGGGGGCTGCGGGCTTTCCTGCTGCCTTCAGCCTCAAAGCCACCCTTTCCCACTTGGCGCCGCGCCAGGCACAAAAATGGTCTATGGCTGGAGATGGGTCCCATGCCCAAAGAGCCAGCAGGGAAAACTATGCCTTGTTCTAAAGCTCTTTGGGAACTGCTTGCTTGGCCCCACAGACGTGGGGGCTGCAGGCTTTCCTGCTGTCTTCAGCCTCAAAGCCACCCTTTCCCACTTGGCACTGCTCCAGGCTCAAAAATGGCCATATGGCTGGAGATGGGTCCCCCGCCCAAAGAGCCAGCAGGGAAAACTATGCCTTGTTCTAAAGCTCTTTGGGAACCGCTTGCTTGGCCCCACAGACGTGGGGGCTGCGGGCTTTCCTGCTGCCTTCAGCCTCAAAACCACCCTATGCCACTACGCACCGCGCCAGGCACAAAAATAGCCATACGTCTGGAGATGGGTCCCCCACCCAAAGAGCCAGCAGGGAAAACTATGCCTTGTTCTAAAGCTCTTTGGGAACCGCTTGCGTAGCCCCACAGACCTGGGGGCTGCGGGCTTTCCTGCTGCCTTCAGCCTCGACACCACCCTTTCCCACTTGGCGCCGCGCCAGGCACAAAAATGGCCATACGGCTGGAGATGGGTCCCCCGAACAAAGAGCCAGCAGGGAAAACTATGCCTTGTTCTAAAGCTCTTTGGGAACCGCTTGCATAGCCCCACAGACCTGGGAGCTGCAGGCTTTCCTGCTGTCTTCAGCCTCAAAGCCACCCTTTCCCACTTGGCGCCCTATCAGGCACAAAAATGGCCTATGGCTGGAGATGGGTCCCATGCCCAAAGAGCCAGCAGGGAAAACTATGCCTTGTTCTAAAGCTCTTTGGGAACCGCTTGCTTGGCCCCACAGACGTGGGGGCTGCGGGCTTTCCTGCTGTCTTCAGCCTCGACACCACCCTTTCCCACTTGGCGCCCTATCAGGCACAAAAATGGCCATACGGCTGGAGATGGGTTCCATGCCCAAAGAGCCAGCAGGGAAAACTATGCCTTGTTCTAAAGCTCTTTGGGAACCGCTTGCGTAGCCCCACAGACCTGGGGGCTGCGGGCTTTCCTGCTGCCTTCAGCCTCAAAGCCACCCTTTCCCACTTGGCGCCGGGCCAGGGACAAAAATGGCCATACGGCTGGAGATGGGTCCCATGCCCAAAGAGCCAGCAGGGAAAACTATGCCTTGTTCTAAAGCTCTTTGGGAACCGCTTGCTTGGCCCCACAGACCTGGGGGCTGCAGGCTTTGCTGCTGCCTTCAGCCTCGACACCACCCTTACCCACTTGGCGCCGCGCCAGGCACAAAAATGGCCATACGGCTGGAGATGGGTCCCCCGCCCAAAGAGCCAGCAGGGAAAACTATGCCTTGTTCTAAAGCTCTTTGGGAACCGCTTGCTTGGCCCCACAGACCTGGGGGCTGCAGTCTTTGCTGCTGCCTTCAGCCTCAACACCACCCTTTCCCACTTGGCGCCGGGCCAGGGACAAAAATGGCCATACGGCTGGAGATGGGTCCCATGCCCAAAGAGCCAGCAGGGAAAACTATGCCTTGTTCTAAAGCTCTTTGGTGAACCGCTTGCGTAGCCCCACAGACCTGGGGGCTGCTGGCTTTCCTGCTGCCTTCAGCGTCAAAACCACCCTTTCCCACTACGCACCGCGCCAGGCACAAAAATGGCCATACGGCTGGAGATGGGTCCCCCGCCCAAAGAGCCAGCAGGGAAAACTATGCCTTGTTCTAAAGCTCTTTGGGAACCGCTTGCTTGGCCCCACAGACGTGGGGGCTGCGGGCTTTCCTGCTGCCTTCAGCCTCAAAACCACCCTATGCCACTACGCACCGCGTCAGGCACAAAAATAGCCATACGGCTGGAGATGGGTCCCCCACCCAAAGAGCCAGCAGGGAAAACTATGCCTTGTTCTAAAGCTCTTTGGGAACCGCTTGCGTAGCCCCACAGACCTGGGGGCTGCAGGCTTTCCTGCTGTCTTTAGCCTTAAAGCCACCCTTTCTCACTTGGCGCCCTATCAGGCACAAAAATGGCCTATGGGTGGAGATGGGTCCCATGCCCAAAGAGCCAGCAGGGAAAACTATGCCTTGTTCTAAAGCTCTTTGGGAACCGCTTGCGTAGCCCCACACACGTGGGGGCTGCGGGCTTTCCTGCTGCCTTCAGCCTCAAAGCCACCCTTTCCCACTTGGCGCTGCGCCATGCACAAAAATGGCCATACGGCTGGAGATGGGTCCCCCGCCCAAAGAGCCAGCAGGGAAAACTATGCCTTGTTCTAAAGCTCTTTGGGAACTGCTTGCGTAGCTCCACAGACCTGGGGGCTGCGGGCTTTCCTGCTGCCTTTAGCCTCGACACCACCCTTTCCCTCTTGGCGCCGCGCCAGCCACAAAAATGGCCGTACGGCTGGAGATGGGTCCCCCGCCCAAAAAGCCAGCAGGGAAAATTATGCCTTGTTCTAAAGCTCTTTGGGAACCGCTTGCGTAGCCCCACAGACCTGGGGGCTGCGGGCTTTCCTGCTGCCTTCAGCCTCAACACCACCCTTTCCCACTTGGCGCCCTATCAAGCACAAAAATGGCCTATGGCTGGAGATGGGTCCCATGCCCAAAGAGCCAGCAGGGAAAACTATGCCTTGTTCTAAAGCTCTTTGGGAACCGCTTGCGTAGCCCCACACACGTGGGGGCTGCGGGCTTTCCTGCTGCCTTCAGCCTCAAAACCACCCTTTCCCACTTGGCCCCCGGCCAGGCACAAAAATGGCCATACGGCTGGAGATGGGTCCCCCGCCCAAAGAGCCAGCAGGGAAAATTATGCCTTGTTCTAAAGCTCTTTGGGAACCGCTTGCGTAGCCCCACAGACCTGGGGGCTGCAGGCTTTGCTGCTGCCTTCAGCCTCAAAACCACCCTTTCCCACTTGGCGCTGCGCCAGGCACAAAAATGGCCATATGGCTGGAGATGGGTCGCCCGACCAAAGAGCCAGCAGGGAAAATTATGCCTTGTTCTAAAGCTCTTTGGGAACCGCTTGCGTAGCCCCACAGACGTGGGGGCTGCGGGCTTTCCTGCTGCCTTCAAGCCTCAAAGCCACCCTTTCCCACTGGGCGCCGGGCCAGGCACAAAAATGGCCTATGGCTGGAGATGGGTCCCCCGCCCAAAGAGCCAGCAGGGAAAACTATGCCTTGTTCTAAAGCTCTTTGGGAACTGCTTGCGTAGCCCCACAGACCTGGGGGCTGCGGGCTTTCCTGCTGCCTTCAGCCTCAAAGCCACCCTTTACATTTGGCGCCGGGCCAGGGACAAAAATGGCCATACGGCTGGAGATGGGTCCCATGCCCAAAGAGCCAGCAGGGAAAACTATGCCTTCTTCTAAAGCTCTTTGGGAACCGCTTGCTTGGCCCCACAGACCTGGGGGCTGCAGGCTTTGCTGCTGCCTTCAGCCTCGACACCACCCTTTCCCACTTGGCGCCGCGCCAGGCACAAAAATGGCCATACGGCTGGAGATGGGTCCCCCGCCCAAAGAGCCAGCAGGGAAAACTATGCCTTGTTCTAAAGCTCTTTGGGAACCGCTTGCATAGCCCCACAGACCTGGGGGCTGCGGGCTTTCCTGCTGCCTTCAGCGTCAAAACCACCCTTTCCCACTACGCACCGCGCCAGGCACAAAAATGGCCATACGGCTGGAGATGGGTCCCCCGCCCAAAGAGCCAGCAGGGAAAACTATGCCTTGTTCTAAAGCTCTTTGGGAACCGCTTGCTTGGCCCCACAGACGTGGGGGCTGCGGGCTTTCCTGCTGCCTTCAGCCTCAAAACCACCCTATGCCACTACGCACCGCGTCAGGCACAAAAATAGCCATACGGCTGGAGATGGGTCCCCCACCCAAAGAGCCAGCAGGGAAAACTATGCCTTGTTCTAAAGCTCTTTGGGAACCGCTTGCGTAGCCCCACAGACCTGGGGGCTGCGGGCTTTCCTGCTGCCTTCAGCCTCAAAGCCACCCTTTCCCACTTGGCGCCCTATCAGGCACAAAAATGGCCTATGGGTGGAGATGGGTCCCATGCCCAAAGAGCCAGCAGGGAAAACTATGCCTTGTTCTAAAGCTCTTTGGGAACCGCTTGCGTAGCCCCACAGACGTGGGGGCTGCGGGCTTTCCTGCTGCCTTCAGCCTCGATACCACCATTTCCCACTTGGCGCTGCGCCATGCACAAAAATGGCCATACGGCTGGAGATGGGTCCCCCGCCCAAAGAGCCAGCAGGGAAAACTATGCCTTGTTCTAAAGCTCTTTGGGAACCGCTTGCGTAGCCCCACAGACGTGGGGGCTGCAGGCTTTCCTGCTGCCTTTAGCCTCGACACCACCCTTTCCCTCTTGGCGCCGGGCCAGGCACAAAAATGGCCATATGGCTGGAGATGGGTCCCATGCCCAAAGAGCCAGCAGGGAAAACTATGCCTTGTTCTAAAGCTCTTTGGAACCGCTTGCGTAGCCCCACAGACCTGGGGGCTGCGGGCTTTGCTGCTGCCTTCAGCCTCAAAGCCACCCTTTCCCACTTGGCGCCGCGCCAGGCACAAAAATGGCCATACGGCTGGAGATGGGTCCCCCGCCCAAAGAGCCAGCAGGGAAAACTATGCCTTGTTCTAAAGCTCTTTGGGAACCGCTTGCTTGGCCCCACAGACCTGGGGGCTGCAGTCTTTGCTGCTGCCTTCAGCCTCAACACCACCCTTTCCCACTTGGCGCCGGGCCAGGGACAAAAATGGCCATACGGCTGGAGATGGGTCCCCTGCCCAAAGAGCCAGCAGGGAAAACTATGCCTTGTTCTAAAGCTCTTTGGTGAACCGCTTGCGTAGCCCCACAGACCTGGGGGCTGCGGGCTTTCCTGCTGCCTTCAGCGTCAAAACCACCCTTTCCCACTACGCACCGCGCCAGGCACAAAAATGGCCATACGGCTGGAGATGGGTCCCCTGCCCAAAGAGCCAGCAGGGAAAACTATGCCTTGTTCTAAAGCTCTTTGGGAACCGCTTGCTTGGCCCCACAGACGTGGGGGCTGCGGGCTTTCCTGCTGCCTTCAGCCTCAAAACCACCCTATGCCACTACGCACCGCGTCAGGCACAAAAATAGCCATACGGCTGGAGATGGGTCCCCCACCCAAAGAGCCAGCAGGGAAAACTATGTCTTGTTCTAAAGCTCTTTGGGAACCGCTTGCGTAGCCCCACAGACCTGGGGGCTGCAGGCTTTCCTGCTGTCTTTAGCCTCAAAGCCACCCTTTCTCACTTGGCGCCCTATCAGGCACAAAAATGGCCTATGGGTGGAGATGGGTCCCATGCCCAAAGAGCCAGCAGGGAAAACTATGCCTTGTTCTAAAGCTCTTTGGGAACCGCTTGCGTAGCCCCACAGACCTGGGGGCTGCGGGCTTTCCTGCTGCCTTCAGCCTCAAAGCCACCCTTTCCCACTTGGCGCTGCGCCATGCACAAAAATGGCCATACGGCTGGAGATGGGTCCCCCGCCCAAAGAGCCAGCAGGGAAAACTATGCCTTGTTCTAAAGCTCTTTGGGAACTGCTTGCGTAGCCCCACAGACCTGGGGGCTGCGGGCTTTCCTGCTGCCTTTAGCCTCGACACCACCCTTTCCCTCTTGGCGCCGCGCCAGGCACAAAAATGGCCGTACGGCTGGAGATGGGTCCCCCGCCCAAAGAGCCAGCAGGGAAAATTATGCCTTGTTCTAAAGCTCTTTGGGAACCGCTTGCGTAGCCGCACAGACCTGGGGGCTGCGGGCTTTCCTGCTGCCTTCAGCCTCGACACCACCCTTTCCCACTTGGCGCCCTATCAAGCACAAAAATGGCCTATGGCTGGAGATGGGTCCCATGCCCAAAGAGCCAGCAGGGAAAACTATGCCTTGTTCTAAAGCTCTTTGGGAACCGCTTGCGTAGCCCCACAGACCTGGGGGCTGCAGGCTTTCCTGCTGCCTTCAGCCTCAAAACCACCCTTTCCCACTACGCAACACGCCAGGCATAAAAATAGCCATACGACTGGAGATGGGTCCCCCGCCCAAAGAGCCAGCAGGGAAAACTATGCCTTGTTCTAAAGCTCTTTGGGAACCGCTTGCGTAGCCCCACAGACCTTGGGGCTGCGGGCTTTCCTGCTGCCTTCAGCCTCGACAGCACCCTTTCCCACTTGGCTTCGCGCCAGGCACAAAAATGGCCTATGGCTGGAGATGGGTCCCATGCCCTAAGAGCCAGCTGGGAAAACTATGCCTTGTTCTAAAGCTCTTTGGGAACCGCTTGCGTAGCACCACAGACCTGGGGGCTGCAGGCTTTGCTCCTGCCTTCAGCCTCAAAGCCACCCTTTCCCACCTGGCGCCGCGCCAGGCTCAAAAATGGCCATACGGCTGGAGATGGGTCCCCCGCCCAGAGAGCCAGCAGGGAAAACTATGCCTTGTTCTAAAGCTCTTTGGGAACCGCTTGCGTAGCCCCACAGACCTGGGGACTGCGGGCTTTCCTGCTGTCTTCAGCCTCAAAGCAACCCTTTCCCACTTGGCGCCCTATCAAGCACAAAAATGGCCTATGGCTGGAGATGGGTCCCATGCCCAAAGAGCCAGCAGGGAAAACTATGCCTTGTTCTAAAGCTCTTTGGGAACCGCTTGCGTAGCCCCACAGACCTGGGGGCTGCGGGCTTTCCTGCTGCCTTCAGCCTCAAAACCACCCTTTCCCAATTGGCCCCCGGCCAGGCACAAAAATGGCCATACGGCTGGAGATGGGTCCCCCGCCCAAAGAGCCAGCAGGGAAAACTATGCCTTGTTCTAAAGCTCTTTGGGAACCGCTTGCGTAGCCCCACAGACCTGGGGGCTGCAGGCTTTGCTGCTGCCTTCAGCCTCAAAACCACCCTTTCCCACTGGGCGCCGGGCCAGGCACAAAAATGGCCTATGGCTGGAGATGGGTCCCCCGAACAAAGAGCCAGCAGGGAAAACTATGCCTTGTTCTAAAGCTCTTTGGGAACTGCTTGCGTAGCCCCACAGACCTGGGGGCTGCAGGCTTTCCTGCTGCCTTCAGCCTCAAAGCCACCCTTTCCCACTTGGCGCCCTATCAAGCACAAAAATGGCCTATGGCTGGAGATGGGTCCCAGGCCCAAAGAGCCAGCAGGGAAAACTATGCCTTGTTCTAAAGCTCTTTGGGAACCGCTTGCTTGGCCCCACAGACGTGGGGGCTGCGGGCTTTCCTGCTGCCTTCAGCCTCGACACCACCCTTTCCCACTTGGCGCCGCGCCAGGCACAAAAATGGCCATACGGCTGGAGATGGGTCCCCCGCCCAAAGAGCCAGCAGGGAAAACTATGCCTTGTTCTAAAGCTCTTTGGGAACCGCTTGCGTATCCCCACAGACCTGGGGGCTGCGGGCTTTCCTGCTGCCTTCACCCTCAAAACCACCCTTTCCCACTTGGCACTGCTCCAGGCTCAAAAATGGCCATACGGCTGCAGATGGGTCCCCCGCCCAAAGAGCCAGCAGGGAAAACTATGCCTTGTTCTAAAGCTCTTTGGGAACCGCTTGCGTAGCCCCACAGACCTGGGGGCTGCGGGCTTTGCTGCTGCCTTCAGCCTCAAAGCCACCCTTTCCCACTTGGCGCCGGGCCAGGCACAAAAATGGCCATACGGCTGGAGATGGGTCCCCCGCCCAAAGAGCCAGCAGGGAAAACTATGCCTTGTTCTAAAGCTCTTTGGGAACCGCTTGCTTGGCCCCACAGACCTGGGGGCTGCAGTCTTTGCTGCTGCCTTCAGCCTCAACACCACCCTTTCCCACTACGCACCGCGCCAGGCACAAAAATGGCCATACGGCTGGAGATGGGTCCCCTGCCAAAAGAGCCAGCAGGGAAAACTATGCCTTGTTCTAAAGCTCTTTGGGAACCGCTTGCGTAGCCCCACAGACCTGGGGGCTGCGGGCTTTCCTGCTGCCTTCAGATTCAAAGCCACCCTTTCCCTCTTGGGGCTTCGCCAGGCACAAAAATGGCCATACGGCTGGAGATGGGTCCCCCGCCCAAAGAGCGAGCAGGGAAAACTATGCATTGTTCTAAAGCTCTTTGGGAACCGCTTGCGTAGCCCCACAGACCTGGGGGCTGCGGGCTTTCCTGCTGCCTTCAGCCTCGACACCACCCTTTCCCACTTGGCGCTGCGCCAGGCTCAAAAATGGCCATACGGCTGGAGATGGGTCCCCCGCCCTAAGAGCCAGCAGGGAAAACTATGCCTTGTTCTAAAGCTCTTTGGGAACCGCTTGCGTAGCCCCACAGACCTGGGGGCTGCAGGCTTTGCTCCTGCCTTCACCCTCAAAGCCACCGTTTCCCACCTGGCGCCGCGCCAGGCTCAAAAATGGCCATACGGCTGGAGATGGGTCCCCCGCCCAAAGAGCCAGCAGGGAAAACTATGCCTTGTTCTAAAGCTCTTTGGGTACCGCTTGCGTAGCCCCACAGACCTGGGGGCTGCAGGCTTTCCTGCTGTCTTCAGCCTCGACACCACCCTTTCCCACTTGGCGCCCTATCAGGCACAAAAATGGCCATACGGCTGGAGATGGGTCCCCCGCCCAAAGAGCCAGCAGGGAAAACTATGCCTTGTTCTAAAGCTCTTTGGGAACCGCTTGCGTAGCCCCACAGACCTGGGGGCTGCGGGCTTTGCTGCTGCCTTCAGCCTCAAAGCCACCCTTTCCCACTTGGCGCCGCGCCAGGCACAAAAATGGCCTATGGCTGGAGATGGGTCCCATGCCCAAAGAGCCAGCAGGGAAAACTATGCCTTGTTCTAAAGCTCTTTGGGAACCGCTTGCTTGGCCCCAGAGACGTGGGGGCTGCGGGCTTTCCTGCTGCCTTCAGCGTCAAAACCACCCTTTCCCACTACGCACCGCGCCAGGCACAAAAATGGCCATACGGCTGGAGATGGGTCCCCCGCCCAAAGAGCCAGCAGGGAAAACTATGCCTTGTTCTAAAGCTCTTTGGGAACCGCTTGCTTGGCCCCACAGACGTGGGGGCTGCGGGCTTTCCTGCTGCCTTCAGCCTCAAAACCACCCTATGCCACTACGCACCGCGTCAGGCACAAAAATAGCCATACGGCTGGAGATGGGTCCCCCACCCAAAGAGCCAGCAGGGAAAACTATGCCTTGTTCTAAAGCTCTTTGGGAACCGCTTGCGTAGCCCCACAGACCTGGGGGCTGCGGGCTTTCCTGCTGCCTTCAGCCTCAAAGCCACCCTTTCCCACTTGGCGCCCTATCAGGCACAAAAATGGCCTATGGGTGGAGATGGGTCCCATGCCCAAAGAGCCAGCAGGGAAAACTATGCCTTGTTCTAAAGCTCTTTGGGAACCGCTTGCGTAGCCCCACAGACGTGGGGGCTGCGGGCTTTCCTGCTGCCTTCAGCCTCGATACCACCATTTCCCACTTGGCGCTGCGCCATGCACAAAAATGGCCATACGGCTGGAGATGGGTCCCCCGCCCAAAGAGCCAGCAGGGAAAACTATGCCTTGTTCTAAAGCTCTTTGGGAACCGCTTGCGTAGCCCCACAGACGTGGGGGCTGCAGGCTTTCCTGCTGCCTTTAGCCTCGACACCACCCTTTCCCTCTTGGCGCCGGGCCAGGCACAAAAATGGCCATATGGCTGGAGATGGGTCCCATGCCCAAAGAGCCAGCAGGGAAAACTATGCCTTGTTCTAAAGCTCTTTGGGAACCGCTTGCGTAGCCCCACAGACCTGGGGGCTGCGGGCTTTGCTGCTGCCTTCAGCCTCAAAGCCACCCTTTCCCACTTGGCGCCGCGCCAGGCACAAAAATGGCCATACGGCTGGAGATGGGTCCCCCGCCCAAAGAGCCAGCAGGGAAAACTATGCCTTGTTCTAAAGCTCTTTGGGAACCGCTTGCTTGGCCCCACAGACCTGGGGGCTGCAGTCTTTGCTGCTGCCTTCAGCCTCAACACCACCCTTTCCCACTTGGCGCCGGGCCAGGGACAAAAATGGCCATACGGCTGGAGATGGGTCCCCTGCCCAAAGAGCCAGCAGGGAAAACTATGCCTTGTTCTAAAGCTCTTTGGTGAACCGCTTGCGTAGCCCCACAGACCTGGGGGCTGCGGGCTTTCCTGCTGCCTTCAGCGTCAAAACCACCCTTTCCCACTACGCACCGCGTCAGGCACAAAAATAGCCATACGGCTGGAGATGGGTCCCCCACCCAAAGAGCCAGCAGGGAAAACTATGTCTTGTTCTAAAGCTCTTTGGGAACCGCTTGCGTAGCCCCACAGACCTGGGGGCTGCAGGCTTTCCTACTGTCTTTAGCCTCAAAGCCACCCTTTCTCACTTGGCGCCCTATCAGGCACAAAAATGGCCATACGGCTGGAGATGGGTCCCATGCCCAAAGAGCCAGCAGGGAAAACTATGCCTTGTTCTAAAGCTCTTTGGGAACCGCTTGCGTAGCCCCACAGACCTGGGGGCTGCGGGCTTTCCTGCTGCCTTCAGCCTCAAAGCCACCCTTTCCCACTTGGCGCTGCGCCATGCACAAAAATGGCCATACGGCTGGAGATGGGTCCCCCGCCCAAAGAGCCAGCAGGGAAAACTATGCCTTGTTCTAAAGCTCTTTGGGAACTGCTTGCGTAGCCCCACAGACCTGGGGGCTGCGGGCTTTCCTGCTGCCTTTAGCCTCGACACCACCCTTTCCCTCTTGGCGCCGCGCCAGGCACAAAAATGGCCGTACGGCTGGAGATGGGTCCCCCGCCCAAAGAGCCAGCAGGGAAAATTATGCCTTGTTCTAAAGCTCTTTGGGAACCGCTTGCGTAGCCGCACAGACCTGGGGGCTGCGGGCTTTCCTGCTGCCTTCAGCCTCGACACCACCCTTTCCCACTTGGCGCCCTATCAAGCACAAAAATGGCCTATGGCTGGAGATGGGTCCCATGCCCAAAGAGCCAGCAGGGAAAACTATGCCTTGTTCTAAAGCTCTTTGGGAACCGCTTGCGTAGCCCCACACACGTGGGGGCTGCGGGCTTTCCTGCTGCCTTCAGCCTCAAAACCACCCTTTCCCACTTGGCCCCCGGCCAGGCACAAAAATGGCCATACGGCTGGAGATGGGTCCCCCGCCCAAAGAGCCAGCAGGGAAAACTATGCCTTGTTCTAAAGCTCTTTGGAACCGCTTGCGTAGCCCCACAGACCTGGGGGCTGCAGGCTTTCCTGCTGCCTTCAACCTCGACACCACCCTTTCCCACTTGGCGCCGCGCCAGGCACAAAAATGGCCATACGGCTGGAGATGGGTCCCCCGCCCAAAGAGCCAGCAGGGAAAACTATGCCTTGTTCTAAAGCTCTTTGGGAACCGCTTGCGTAGCCCCACAGACCTGGGGGCTGCGGGCTTTCCTGCTGTCTTCAGCCTCAAAGCAACCCTTTCCCACTTGGCGCCCTATCAAGCACAAAAATGGCCTATGGCTGGAGATGGGTCCCATGCCCAAAGAGCCAGCAGGGAAAACTATGCCTTGTTCTAAAGCTCTTTGGGAACCGCTTGCGTAGCCCCACACACCTGGGGGCTGCGGGCTTTCCTGCTGCCTTCAGCCTCAAAACCACCCTTTCCCAATTGGCCCCCGGCCAGGCACAAAAATGGCCATACGGCTGGAGATGGGTCCCCCGCCCAAAGAGCCAGCAGGGAAAACTATGCCTTGTTCTAAAGCTCTTTGGGAACCGCTTGCGTAGCCCCACAGACCTGGGGGCTGCAGGCTTTGCTGCTGCCTTCAGCCTCAAAACCACCCTTTCCCACTGGGCGCCGGGCCAGGCACAAAAATGGCCTATGGCTGGAGATGGGTCCCCCGAACAAAGAGCCAGCAGGGAAAACTATGCCTTGTTCTAAAGCTCTTTGGGAACTGCTTGCGTAGCCCCACAGACCTGGGGGCTGCAGGCTTTCCTGCTGCCTTCAGTCTCAAAGCCACCCTTTCCCACTTGGCGCCCTATCAAGCACAAAAATGGCCTATGGCTGGAGATGGGTCCCAGGCCCAAAGAGCCAGCAGGGAAAACTATGCCTTGTTCTAAAGCTCTTTGGGAACCGCTTGCTTGGCCCCACAGACGTGGGGGCTGCGGGATTTCCTGCTGCCTTCAGCCTCGACACCACCCTTTCCCACTTGGCGCCGCGCCAGGCACAAAAATGGCCATACGGCTGGAGATGGGTCCCCCGCCCAAAGAGCCAGCAGGGAAAACTATGCCTTGTTCTAAAGCTCTTTGGGAACCGCTTGCGTATCCCCACAGACCTGGGGGCTGCGGGCTTTCCTGCTGCCTTCACCCTCAAAACCACCCTTTCCCACTTGGCACTGCTCCAGGCTCAAAAATGGCCATACGGCTGCAGATGGGTCCCCCGCCCAAAGAGCCAGCAGGGAAAACTATGCCTTGTTCTAAAGCTCTTTGGGAACCGCTTGCGTAGCCCCACAGACCTGGGGGCTGCGGGCTTTGCTGCTGCCTTCAGCCTCAAAGCCACCCTTTCCCACTTGGCGCCGGGCCAGGCACAAAAATGGCCATACGGCTGGAGATGGGTCCCCCGCCCAAAGAGCCAGCAGGGAAAACTATGCCTTGTTCTAAAGCTCTTTGGGAACCGCTTGCTTGGCCCCACAGACCTGGGGGCTGCAGTCTTTGCTGCTGCCTTCAGCCTCAACACCACCCTTTCCCACTACGCACCGCGCCAGGCACAAAAATGGCCATACGGCTGGAGATGGGTCCCCTGCCAAAAGAGCCAGCAGGGAAAACTATGCCTTGTTCTAAAGCTCTTTGGGAACCGCTTGCGTAGCCCCACAGACCTGGGGGCTGCCCCACAGACCTGGGGGCTGCGGGCTTTTGCTGCTGCCTTCAGCCTCAAAGCCACCCTTTCCCACTTGGCGCCGCGCCAGGCACAAAAATGGCCTATGGCTGGAGATGGGTCCCATGCCCAAAGAGCCAGCAGGGAAAACTATGCCTTGTTCTAAAGCTCTTTGGGAACCGCTTGCGTAGCCCACAGACCTGGGGGCTGCGGGCTTTCCTGCTGCCTTCAGCGTCAAAACCACCCTTTCCACTACGCACCGCGCCAGGCACAAAAAATGGCCATACGGCTGGAGATGGGTCCCCCCGCCCAAAGAGCCAGCAGGGAAAACTATGCCTTGTTCTAAAGCTCTTTGGGAACCGCTTGCTTGGCCCCACAGACGTGGGGGCTGCGGCTTTCCTGCTGCTTCAGCCTCAAAACCACCCTATGCCACTACGCACCGCGTCAGGCACAAAAATAGCCATACGGCTGGAGATGGGTCCCCCACCCAAAGAGCCAGCAGGGAAAACTATGCCTTGTTCTAAAGCTCTTTGGGAACCGCTTGCGTAGCCCACAGACCTGGGGGCTGCAGGCTTTCCTGCTGTCTTCAGCCTCAAAGCCACCCTTTCCCACTTGGCGCCCTATCAGGCACAAAAATGGCCTATTGGGTGGAGATGGGTCCCATGCCCAAAGAGCCAGCAGGGAAAACTATGCCTTGTTCTAAAGCTCTTTGGGAACCGCTTGCGTAGCCCCACAGACGTGGGGGCTGCGGGCTTTCTGCTGCCTTCAGCCTCGATACCACCATTTCCCACTTGGCGCTGCGCCATGCACAAAATGGCCATACGGCTGGAGATGAGTCCCCCCGCCAAAGAGCCAGCAGGGAAAACTATGCCTTGTCTAAAGCTCTTTGGGAACCGCTTGCGTAGCCCCACAGACCTGGGGCTGCGGCTTTCCTGCTGCCTTTAGCCTCGACACCACCCTTTCCCTCTTGGCGCCGGGCCAGGCACAAAAATGGCCATATGGCTGGAGATGGGTCCCATGCCCAAAGAGCCAGCAGGGAAAACTATGCCTTGTTCTAAAGGTCTCTGGGAACCGCTTGCGTAGCCCCACAGACCTGGGGCTGCGGGCTTTGCTGCTGCCTTCAGCCTCAAGCCACCCTCTTCCCACTTGGCGCCGCGCCAGGCACAAAAATGGCCATACGGCTGGAGATGGGTCCCCATGCCCAAAGAGCCAGCAGGGAAAACTATGCCTTGTTCTAAAGCTCTTTGGGAACCGCTTGCGTAGCCCCACAGACCTGGGGGCTGCAGGCTTTGCTGCTGCCTTCAGCCTCGACACCACCCTTACCCACTTGGCGCCGCGCCAGGCACAAAAATGCCATACGGCTGGAGATGGGTCCCCCGCCCCAAAGAGCCAGCAGGGAAAACTATGCCTTGTTCCTAAAGCTCTTTGGGAACCGCTTGCGTAGCCCCTCAGACCTGGGGGCTGCGGGCTTCCTGCTGCCTTCAGCGTCAAAACCACCCTATGCCACTACGCACCGCGTCAGGCACAAAAATAGCCATACGGCTGGAGATGGGGTCCCCCACCCAAAGAGCAGCAGGGAAAACTATGCCTTGTTCTAAAGCTCTTTGGGAACCGCTTGCGTAGCCCCACAGACCTGGGGGCTGCAGCTTTCCTGCTGTCTTCAGCCTCAAAGCCACCCTTTCCCACTTGGCGCCCTATCAGGCACAAAAATGGCCTATGGCTGGAGATGGGTCCCATGCCCAAAGAGCCAGCAGGGAAAACTATGCCTTGTTCTAAAGCTCTTTGGGAACCGCTTGCGTAGCCCCACAGACGTGGGGGGCTGCGGGCTTTCCTGCTGCCTTCAGCCTCGATACCACCCATTTCCCACTTGGCGCTGCGCCATGCACAAAAATGGCCATACGGCTGGAGATGGGTCCCCCGCCCAAAGAGCCAGCAGGGAAAACTATGCCTTGTTCTAAAGCTCTTTGGGAACCGCTTGCGTAGCCCCACAGACCTGGGGGCTGCGGGCTTTCCTGCTGCCTTTAGCCTCGACACCACCCTTTCCCTCTTGGCGCCGCGCCAGGCACAAAAATGGCCGTACGGCTGGAGATGGGTCCCCCGCCCCAAAGAGCCAGCAGGGAAAACTATGCCTTGTTCTAAAGCTCTTTGGGAACCGCTTGCGTAGCCGCACAGACCTGGGGGCTGCGGGCTTTCCTGCTGCCTTCAGCCTCAAAGCCACCCTTTCCCACTTTGCGCCGCATCAGGCACAAAAAATGGATATACGGCTGGAGATGGGTCCCCCGCCCAAAGAGCCAGCAGGGAAAACTATGCCTTGTTCTAAAGCTCTTTGGAACCGCTTGCGTAGCCCCACAGACCTGGGGGCTGCAGGCTTTCCTGCTGCCTTCAGCCTCAAAACCACCCTTCCCACTACGCAACGCGCCAGGCATAAAAAATAGCCATACGACTGGAGATGGGTCCCCCGCCAAAGAGCCAGCAGGAAAACTATGCCTTGTTCTAAGCTCTTTGGGAACCGCTTGCGTAGCCCCACAGACCTTGGGGCTGCGGGCTTTCTGCTGCCTTCAGCCTCGACAGCACCCTTTCCCACTTGGCAATGCGCCAGGCACAAAATGGCCTATGTCTGGAGATGGGTCTCCAGCCCTAAGAGCCAGCTGGGAAAACTATGCCTTGTCTAAAGCTCTTTGGGACCGCTTGCGTAGCACCACAGACCTGGGGGGGGTTGCGGGCTTGCTCCTGCCTTCAGCTCAAAGCCACCCTTTCCCACCTGGCGCCGCGCCAGGCTCAAAATGGCCATAAGGCTGGAGATGGGTCCCCGCCCTAAGAGCCAGCAGGGAAAACTATGCCTTGTTCTAAAGCTCTTTGGGACCGCTTGCATAGCCCCACAGACCTGGGGGCTGCGGGCTTTCCTGCTGTCTTCAGCCTCAAAGCAACCCTTTCCCCACTTGGCGCCCTATCAAGCACAAAAATGGCCTATGGCTGGAGATGGGTCCCCATGCCCAAAGAGCCAGCAGGGAAAACTATGCCTTGTTCTAAAGCTCTTTGGGAACCGCTTGCTTGGCCCACAGACCTGGGGCTGCGGGCTTTCCTGCTGCCTTCAGCCTCAAAACCACCCTTTCCCACTTGGCCCCCGGCCAGGCACAAAAATGGCCATACGGCTGGAGATGGTCCCCCGCCCAAAGAGCCAGCAGGGAAAACTATGCCTTGTTCTAAAGCTCTTGTGGAACCGCTTGCGTAGCCCACAGACCTGGGGCTGCAGGCTTTGCTGCTGCCTTCAGCCTCAAAACCACACCCTTTCCACTTGGCCGCTGCGCCAGGCACAAAAATGGCCATACGGCTGGAGATGGTCCCCCGCCCAAAGAGCCAGCAGGGAAAATTATGCCTTGTTCTAAAGCTCTTGGGAACCGCTTGCGTAGCCCCACAGACCTGGGGCTGCGGCTTTCCTGCTGCCTTTAGCCCTCGACACAACCCTTTCCCACTTGGCGCCGCGCCAGGCTCAAAATGGCCATACGGCTGGAGATGGGTCCCCCTCCCAGAGAGCCAGCAGGGAAAACTATGCCTTGTTCTAAAGCTCTTTGGAACCGCTTGCGTAGCCCCACAGACCTGGGGGCTGCGGGCTTTCCTGCTGCCTTCAAGCCTCAAAGCCACCCTTTCCCACTTGGCGCCGGGCCAGGCACAAAAATGGCCTATGGCTGGAGATGGGTCCCCCGAACAAAGAGCCAGCAGGAAAACTATGCCTTGTTCTAAAGCTCTTTGGGAACTGCTTGCGTACCCCACAGACCTGGGGGCTGCAGGCTTTCCTGCTGCCTTCAGCCTCAAAGCCACCCTTTCCCACTTGGCGCCCTATCAAGCACAAAAATGGCCTATGGCTGGAGATGGGTCCCAGGCCCAAAGAGCCAGCAGGGAAAACTATGCCTTGTTCTAAAGCTCTTTGGGAACCGCTTGCTTGGCCCCACAGACGTGGGGGGCTGCGGGCTTTCCTGCTGCCTTCAGCCTCGACACCACCCTTTCCCACTTGGCGCCGCGCCAGGCACAAAAATGGCCATACGGCTGGAGATGGGTCCCCCGCCCAAAGAGCCAGCAGGGAAAACTATGCCTTGTTCTAAAGCTCTTTGGGAACCGCTTGCGTAGCCCCACAGACCTGGGGGCTGCGGGCTTTCCTGCTGCCTTCACCCTCAAAACCACCCTTTCCCACTTGGCACTGCTCCAGGCTCAAAAATGGCCATACGGCTGCAGATGGGTCCCCCCGCCCAGAGAGCCAGCAGGGAAAACTATGCCTTGTTCTAAAGCTCTTTGGGAACCGCTTGCGTAGCCCCACAGACTTGGGGGCTGCGGGCTTTGCTGCTGCCTTCAGCCTCAAAGCCACCCTTTCCCACTTGGCGCCGGGCCAGGCACAAAAATGGCCATACGGCTGGAGATGGTCCCCCGCCCAAAGAGCCAGCAGGGAAAACTATGCCTTGTTCTAAAGCTCTTTGGGAACCGCTTGCTTGGCCCCACAGACCTGGGGGCTGCAGGCTTTGCTGCTGCCTTCAGCCTCAACACCACCCTTTCCCACTACGCACCGCGCCAGGCACAAAAATGGCCATACGGCTGGAGATGGGTCCCCTGCCAAAAGAGCCAGCAGGGAAAACTATGCCTTGTTCTAAAGCTCTTTGGAACCGCTTGCGTAGCCCCACAGACCTGGGGCTGCGGGCTTTCCTCCTGCCTTCAGATTCAAAGCCACCCTTTCCCTCTTGGGGCTTCGCCAGGCACAAAAATGGCCATACGGCTGGAGATGGGTCCCCCGCCCAAAGAGCCAGCAGGGAAAACTATGCTTGTTCTAAAGCTCTTTGGGAACCGCTTGCGTAGCCCCACACACCTGGGGGCTGCGGGCTTTCCTGCTGCCTTCAGCCTCGACACCACCCTTTCCCACTTGGCGCCGCGCCAGGCACAAAAATGGCCATACGGCTGGAGATGGGTCCCCCGCCCTAAGAGCCAGCAGGGAAAACTATGCCTTGTTCTAAAGCTCTTTGGGAACCGCTTGCTTGGCCCCACAGACCTGGGGCTGCGGGCTTTCCTGCTGCCTTCAGCCTCAAAACCACCCCTTTCCCACTTGGGCCCCTGGCCAGGCACAAAAATGGCCATACGGCTGGAGATGGGTCCCCCGCCCAAAGAGCCAGCAGGGAAAACTATGCCTTGTTCTAAAGCTCTTTGGGAACCGCTTGCGTAGCCCCACAGACCTGGGGGCTGCAGGCTTTGCTGCTGCCTTCAGCCTCAAAACCACCCTTTCCCACTTGGCGCTGCGCCAGGCACAAAAATGGCCATACGGCTGGAGATGGGTCCCCCGCCCAGGGAGCAGCAGGGAAAATTATGCCTTGTTCTAAAGCTCTTTGGGAACCGCTTGCGTAGCCCCACAGACCTGGGGGCTGCGGGCTTTCCTGCTGCCTTCAAGCCTCAAAGCCACCCTTTCCCACTTTGGCGCCCTATCAAGCACAAAAATGGCCTATGGCTGGAGATGGGTCCCAGGCCCAAAGAGCCAGCAGGGAAAACTATGCCTTGTTCTAAAGCTCTTTGGGAACCGCTTGCTTGGCCCCACAGACGTGGGGGCTGCGGGCTTTCCTGCTGCCTTCAGCCTCGACACCACCCTTTCCCACTTGGCGCCGCGCCAGGCACAAAAATGGCCATACGGCTGGAGATGGGTCCCCCGCCCAAAGAGCCAGCAGGGAAAACTATGCCTTGTTCTAAAGCTCTTTGGGAACCGCTTGCGTAGCCCCACAGACCTGGGGGCTGCGGGCTTTCCTGCTGCCTTCACCCTCAAAACCACCCTTTCCCACTTGGCACTGCTCCAGGCTCAAAAATGGCATACGGCTGCAGATGGGTCCCCCGCCCAGAGAGCCAGCAGGGAAAAACTATGCCTTGTTCTAAAGCTCTTTGGAACCGCTTGCGTAGCCCCACAGACCTGGGGCTGCGGGCTTTCCTGCTGCCTTCAGCCCTCAAAGCCACCCTTTCCACTTGGCGCCGGGCCAGGCACAAAAATGGCCATACGGCTGGAGATGGGTCCCCCGCCCAAAGAGCCAGCAGGGAAAACTATGCCTTGTTCTAAAGCTCTTTGGGAACCGCTTGTGTGGCCCCACAGACCTGGGGCTGCAGGCTTTGCTGCTGCCTTCAGCCTCAACACCACCCTTTCCCACTACGCACCGCGCCAGGCACAAAAATGGCCATACGGCTGGAGATGGGTCCCCTGCCAAAAGAGCCAGCAGGGAAAACTATGCCTTGTTCTAAAGCTCTTTGGGAACCCGCTTGCGTAGCCCCACAGACCTGGGGCTGCAGGCTTTCCTGCTGCCTTCAGATTCAAAGCCACCCTTTCCCTCTTGGGGCTTCGCCAGGCACAAAAATGGCCATACGGCTGGAGATGGGTCCCCCGCCCAAAGAGCGAGCAGGGAAAACTATGCCTTGTTCTAAAGCTCTTTGGGAACCCGCTTGCGTAGCCCCACAGACCTGGGGGCTGCGGGCTTTCCTGCTGCCTTCAGCCTCGACACCACCCTTTCCCACTTGGCGCCGCGCCAGGCTCAAAAAATGGCCATACGGCTGGAGATGGGTCCCCCGCCCAAAGAGCCAGCAGGGAAAACTATGCCTTGTTCTAAAGCTCTTTGGGAACCGCTTGCGTAGCCCCACAGACCTGGGGCTGCAGGCTTCCTGCTGTCTTCAGCCTCGACACCACCCTTTCCCACTTGGCGCCCTATCAGGCACAAAAATGGCCATACGGCTGGAGATGGGTCCCCCGCCCAAAGAGCCAGCAGGGAAAACTATGCCTTGTTCTAAAGCTCTTTGGAACCGCTTGCGTAGCCCCACAGACCTGGGGGCTGCGGGCTTTGCTGCTGCCTTCAGCCTCAAAGCCACCCTTTCCCCACTTGGCGCCGCGCCAGGCACAAAAATGGCCTATGGCTGGAGATGGGTCCCATGCCCAAAGAGCCAGCAGGAAAACTATGCCTTGTTCTAAAGCTCTTTGGGAACCGCTTGCTTGGCCCCACAGGACCTGGGGGCTGCGGGCTTTCCTGCTGCCTTCAGCCTCAAAACCACCCTTTCCCACTACGCACCGCGCCAGGCACAAAAATGGCCATATGGCTGGAGATGGGTCCCCCGCCCAAAGAGCCAGCAGGGAAAACTATGCCTTGTTCTAAAAGCTCTCTGGGAACCGCTTGCTTGGGCCCACAGACGTGGGGGCTGCGGGCTTTCCTGCTGCCTTCAGCCTCAAAACCACCCTATGCCACTACGCACGCGCCAGGCACAAAATAGCATACGTCTGGAGATGGGTCCCCCACCCAAAGAGCCAGCAGGGAAAAACTATGCCTTGTTCTAAAGCTCTTTGGGAACCGCTTGCATAGCCCCACAGACCTGGGGGCTGCAGGCCTTTGCTGCTGCCTTCAGCCTCGACAGCACCCTTTCCCACTTGACGCCGCGCCAGGCTCAAAAATGGCCATACGGCTGGAGATGGGTCCCCCGCCCTAAGAGCCAGCAGGGAAAACTATGCCTTGTTCTAAAGCTCTTTGGGAACCGCTTGCTTGGCCCCACAGACCTAGGGGCTGCGGGCTTTCCTGCTGCCTTCAGCCTCAAAACCACCCTTTCCCACTTGGCCCCCGGCCAGGCACAAAAATGGCCATACGGCTGGAGATGGGTCCCCCGCCCAAAGAGCCAGCAGGGAAAACTATGCTTGTTCTAAAGCTCTTTGGGAACCGCTTGCTTGGCCCCACAGACCTGGGGGCTGCAGGCTTTGCTGCTGCCTTCAGCCTCAAAACCACCCTTTCCCACTTGGCGCTGCGCCAGGCACAAAAATGGCCATACGGCTGGAGATGAGTCCCCCGCCCAGGGAGCCAGCAGGGAAAATTATGCCTTGTTCTAAGCTCTTTGGGAACCGCTTGCGTAGCCCCACAGACCTGGGGCTGCGGGCTTTCCTGCTGCCTTCAAGCCTCAAAGCCACCCTTTCCCACTTGGCGCCCTATCAAGCACAAAAATGGCCTATGGCTGGAGATGGGTCCCAGGCCCAAAAGAGCCAGCAGGGAAAACTATGCCTTGTTCTAAAGCTCTTTGGGAACCGCTTGCTTGGCCCCACAGACGTGGGGGCTGCGGGCTTTCCTGCTGCCTTCAGCCTCGACACCACCCTTTCCACTTGGCGCCGCGCCAGGCACAAAAATGGCCATACGGCTGGAGATGGGTCCCCCGCCCAAAGAGCCAGCAGGGAAAACTATGCCTTGTTCTAAAGCTCTTTGGGAACCGCTTGCGTAGCCCCACAGACCTGGGGGCTGCGGGCTTTCCTGCTGCCTTCACCCTCAAAACCACCCTTTCCCACTTGGCACTGCTCCAGGCTCAAAAATGGCCAATACCGGCTGCAGATGGGTCCCCGCCCAGAGAGCCAGCAGGGAAAACTATGCCTTGTTCTAAAGCTCTTTGGGAACCGCTTGCGTAGCCCCACAGACCTGGGGGCTGCGGGCTTTGCTGCTGCCTTCAGCCTCAAAGCACCCTTTCCACTTGGCGCCGGGCCAGGCACAAAAATGGCCATACGGCTGGAGATGGGTCCCCCGCCAAAGAGCCAGCAGGGAAAACTATGCCTTGTTCTAAAGCTCTTTGGGAACCGCTTGCTTGGCCCCACAGACCTGGGGGCTGCAGGCTTTGCTGCTGCCTTCAGCCTCACACCACCCTTTCCCACTACGCACCGCGCGAGGCACAAAAATGGCCATACGGCTGGAGATGGGTCCCCTGCCAAAAGAGCCAGCAGGGAAAACTATGCCTTGTTCTAAAGCTCTTTGGGAACCGCTTGCGTAGCCCCACAGACCTGGGGGCTGCGGGCTTTCCTGCTGCCTTCAGATTCAAAGCCACCCTTTCCCTCTTGGGGCCTTCGCCAGGCACAAAAATGGCCATACGGCTGGAGATGGGTCCCCCGCCCAAAGAGCGAGCAGGGAAAACTATGCCTTGTTCTAAAGCTCTTTGGGAACCGCTTGCGTAGCCCCACAGACCTGGGGGCTGCGGGCTTTCCTGCTGCTTCAGCCTCGACACCACCCTTTCCCACTTGGCGCCGCGCCAGGCTCAAAATGGCCATACGGCTGAGATGGGTCCCCCGCCCTAAGAGCCAGCAGGGAAAACTATGCCTTGTTCTAAAGCTCTTTGGGAACCGCCTTGCGTAGCCCCACAGACCTGGGGCTGCAGGCTTTGCTCCTGCCTTCAGCCTCAAAGCCACCCTTTCCCACCTGGCGCCGCGCCAGGCTCAAAAATGGCCATACGGCTGGAGATGGGTCCCCCGCCCAAGAGCCAGCAGGAAAACTATGCCTTGTTCTAAAGCTCTTTGGGAACCGCTTGCGTAGCCCCACAGACCTGGGGGCTGCAGGCTTTCCTGCTGTCTTCAGCCTCGACACCACCCTTTCCCACTTGGCGCCCTATCAGGCACAAAAATGGCCATACGGCTGGAGATGGGTCCCCCGCCAAAGAGCCAGCAGGGAAAACTATGCCTTGTTCTAAAGCTCTTTGGGAACCGCTTGCGTAGCCCCACAGACCTGGGGGCTGCGGGCTTTGCTGCTGCCTTCAGCCTCAAAGCCACCCTTTCCCACTTGGCGCCGCGCCAGGCACAAAAATGGCCTATGGCTGGAGATGGGTCCATGCCCAAAGAGCCAGCAGGGAAAACTATGCCTTGTTCTAAAGCTCTTTGGGAACCGCTTGCTTGGCCCCACAGACCTGGGGCTGCGGGCTTTCCTGCTGCCTTCAGCCTCAAAACCACCCTTTCCCACTACGCACCGCGCCAGGCACAAAAATGGCCATATGGCTGGAGATGGGTCCCCCGCCCAAAGAGCCAGCAGGGAAAACTATGCCTTGTTCTAAAGCTCTCTGGAACCGCTTGCTTGGGCCCACAGACGTGGGGGCTGCGGGCTTTCCTGCTGCCTTCAGCCTCAAACCACCCTATGCCACTACGCACCGCGCCAGGCACAAAAATAGCCATACGTCTGGAGATGGGTCCCCCACCCAAAGAGCAGCAGGGAAACTATGCCTTGTTCTAAAGCTCTTTGGGAACCGCTTGCGTAGCCCCACAGACCTGGGGGCTGCAGGCTTTGCTGCTGCCTTCAGCCTCGACAGCACCCTTTCCCACTTGACGCCGCGCCAGGCACAAAAACGGCCTAAGGCTGGAGATGGGTCCCCCGCCCAAAGAGCCAGCAGGGAAAATTATGCCTTGTTCTAAAGCTCTTTGGGAACTGCTTGCGTAGCCCCAGAGACCTGGGGGCTGCAGGCTTTCCTGCTGCCTTCAGCCTCAAAGCCACCTTTCCACCTTGGCGCCGCGCCAGGCACAAAAATTGCCTATGGCTGGAGATGGGTCCCATGCCCAAAGAGCCAGCAGGGAAAACTATGCCTTGTTCTAAAGCTCTTTGGGACCGCTTGCTTGGCCCCACAGACCTGGGGGCTGCAGGCTTTGCTGCTGCCTTCAGCCTCAAAACCACCCTTTCCCACTTGGCGCCGCACCAGGCACAAAAATGGCCATACGGCTGGAGATGGGTCCCCCGCCCAAAGAGCCAGCAGGGAAAACTATGCCTTGTTCTAAAGCTCTTTGGGAACCGCTTGCGTAGCCGCACAGACCTGGGGGCTGCGGGCTTTCCTGCTGCCTTCAGCGTCAAAACCACCCTTTCCCACTTGGCGCCGCGCCAAGCACAAAAATGGCCATACGGCTGGAGATGGGTCCCCCGCCCAAAGAGCCAGCAGGGAAAACTATGCCTTTTTCTAAAGCTCTTTGGGAACCGCTTGCGTAGCCCCACAGACCTGGGGGTGTGGGCTTTGCTGCTGCCTTCAGCCTCAAAGCCACCGTTTCCCGCTTGGCGCCGGGCCAGGCACAAAAATGGCCATACGGCTGGAGATGGGTCCCCCGCCCAAAGAGCCAGCAGGGAAAACTATGCCTTGTTCTAAAGCTCTTTGGGAACCGCTTGCGTAGCCCCACAGACCTGGGGGCTGCGGGCTTTCCTGCTGCCTTCAGCCTCAAAACCACCCTTTCCCACTTGGCGCCGCGCCAGGCACAAAAATGGCCATACGGCTGGAGATGGGTCCCCCGCCCAAAGAGCCAGCAGGGAAAACTATGCCTTGTTCTAAAGCTCTTTGGGAACCGCTTGCGTAGCCCCACAGACCTGGGGGCTGCGGGCTTTCCTGCTGCCTTCAGCCTCGACACCACCCTTTCCCACTTGGCGCCGCGCCAGGCACAAAAATGGCCATACGGCTGGAGATGGGTCCCCCGCCCAGAGAGCCAGCAAGGAAAATTATGCCTTGTTCTAAAGCTCTTTGGGAACCGCTTGGGTAGCCCCACAGACCTGGCGCTGCGGGCTTTCCTGCTGCCTTCAGCCTCAAAGCCACCCTTTCCCACTTGGCGTCGCGCCAGGCACAAAAATGGCCTATGGCTGGAGATGGGTCCCATGCCCAAAGAGCCAGCAGGGAAAACTATGCCTTGTTCTAAAGCTCTTTGGGAACCGCTTGCGTAGCCCCACAGACCTGGGGGCTGCGGGCTTTGCTGCTGCCTTCAGCCTCAAAGCCACCCTTTCCCACTTGGCGCCGCGCCAGGCACAAAAATGGCCATACGGCTGGAGATGGGTCCCCCCGCCCAGAGAGCCAGCAAGGAAAATTATGCCTTGTTCTAAAGCTCTTTGGGAACCGCTTGCGTAGCCGCACAGACCTGGGGGCTGCGGGCTTTCCTGCTGCCTTCAGCCTCAAAACCACCCTTTCCCACTTGGCGCCGCATCAGGCACAAAAATGGCCTATGGCTGGAGATGGGTCCCATGCCCAAAGAGCCAGCAAGGAAAACTATGCCTTGTTCTAAAGCTCTTTGGGAACCGCTTGCGTAGCCCCACAGACCTGGGGCTGCAGGCTTTCCTGCTGCCTTCAGCCTCAAAGCCACCCTTTCCCACTTGGCACTCCATCAGGCAAAAAAAATGGCCTATGGCTGGAGATCGGTCCCATGCCCAAAGACACAGCAAGGAAAACTATGCCTTGTTCTAAAGCTCTTTGGGAACCGCTTGCGTGGCCCCACAGACGTGGGGCCTGCAGGCTTTGCTGCTGCCTTCAGCCTCAAAGCCACCCTTTCCCACTTGGCGCCGCGCCAGGCACAAAAATGGCCTATGGCTGGAGATGGGTCCCATGCCCAAAGAGCCAGCAGGGAAAACTATGCCTTGTTCTAAAGCTCCTTTGCTTCTTTTGGGAACAGCTTGCTTGGCCCCACAGACCTGGGGGCTGCAGGCTTTGCTGCTGCCTTCAGCCTCAAAACCACCCTTTCCCACTTGGCACCGCGCCAGGCACAAAAATGGCCATACGGATGGAGATGGGTCCCCCGCCCAAAGAGCCAGCAGGGAAAACTATGCCTTGTTCTAAAGCTCTTTGGGAACCGCTTGCGTAGCCGCACAGACCTGGGGGCTGCGGGCTTTCCTGCTGCCTTCAGCGTCAAAACCACCCTTTACCACTACGCACCGCGCCAGGCACAAAAATGGCCATACGGCTGGAAATGGGTCCCCCGTCCAAAGAGCCAGCAGGGAAAACTATGCCTTCTTCTAAAGCTCTTTGGGAACCGCTTGCGTAGCCCCACAGACCTGGGGCTGCAGGCTTTCCTGCTGCCTTCAGCCTCAAAGCCACCCTTCCCACTTGGCGCCCTATCAGGCACAAAAATGGCCTATGGCTGGAGATGGGTCCCAGGCCCAAAGAGCCATCAGGGAAAACTATGCCTTGTTCTAAAGCTCTTTGGGAACCGCTTGCATAGCCCCACAGACCTGGGGGCTGCAGGCTTTCCTGCTGCCTTCAGCCTCAAAACCACCCTTTCCCACTTGGCGCCGCGCCAGGCACAAAAATGGCCATACGGCTGGAGATGGTCCCCCGCCCAAAGAGCCAGCAGGGAAAACTATGCCTTGTTCTAAAGCTCTTTGGGAACCGCTTGCGTAGCCGCACAGACCTGGGGGCTGCGGGCTTTCC